>NW_003805144.1:0-6474 GCF_000255335.2 Galendromus occidentalis | reverse complement strand
CGAGGAGAGACCGACGGATTCGAGAGTTGAAGCCGTGCTAGCGATATCGATGCGGCACAATGAGGCGGCATCGATGTAGGCAATAGACGAGGATATAAAAGAAAGGAATATCGCGCTGATGAAGCCGAATAAATCGAGATCGATTCGTGAAAGAGCCTTAGTGAGGGGGTACGAGTTGGTCGACGGCTTGTTAATGAAGATTGTCGAAGACCGAGAAATAAAAACGAAGCAGAAGGTAGTGAAATCGTGGAAAGCATTCGTTGTGCCGAAGCTACTACGGAAATACATTTTGTCCGAATGTCATGACAGAATGGGACATTTCGGATTGCGAAAAACCTGGGAAACGATGAGACGATTTTACTGGTTCGAGGGGATGAAAGATTACGCAAAATACCATCTGCGGGCTTGCTTGAACTGAATGTTCAATAAAACCTAGCAGGACGAAAAGAGGGACTATGTCACCCGATAAGACCCGAGCGGCGACCATTTCAAAAGGTCTTTATAGATCATATGGGACCACTGCCGGCTCCGAGAGGGAAGCAACACGTGATTGTTCTAGTGGACGGATTAACAAAATTCGTATTTCTAGAGGCAGTGAGAACGACAGAAACGAGATACGTGATAGCGTTTCTCGAGCAAGCATTCCTGAACTATGGAAATCCAGAATGCCTGGTGTCGGACAGGGGAACAGCGTTCACAGCAACGATGTTCAAAAATTTTCTGGTTAAGGAGGGAATCGAGCATACGTTTATCTCGACACAATTTCCACAGTCGAACGGATTAACGGAGAGAACGAATAAAGAGGTTATTGCGAGCATTGTCGGGAAGGGAAGGTGAAACCGAGTGGGCAGATAAAATTCTGCTAGCGCTAGCAGAATTTCATCTGATGACAATGATTAACCGATCAGTGGCACGAGGAACGGGGGAGACGCCATTCGAAGTCCTTCACGGGTATCTACCGAGAGTAGATAACTTTTCGCAAGCAATTGAGAATTTACAAGAGTCCGTTTGGAGACTCGCGGAGGAAATACTAGAAGAAATCAGAGAACAGATCGAGAAAAGCCAAACAGAGTATGCGAAGAATTACGATAAAAAGAGAAAACCACCTAAGATAAGATACAGCGTGGGAGATGTAGTATTAGTGTCGAGACTGCCGATCCAAACCGGTCAGCCAACCAAGCTACAGCCGAAGTTTCGAGGACCATTGTCAATTGTCGAGGTGTTGCCGAATGATTCGTATCGTTTAGTACAGCTGGGAGCCGGTAAAAACTATAGGTGTACCGCCCATTGCTCGCAATTACGCTGGTATAATGTCCGCGGATCAGAGGATGATGAGATTCTTCCGGTGACTGACACAACCCTTGAGATTCCAGAAACGAACGACGAAGAGCTGAATGTCTCTCAGAAGGAGACAACACAAGAGAATATGGACGTAACGATGAGATAGAGTTCAAGTGACAATGACAGAGACATCGACGAGATTTCGATGATGTTGGAGGATTTCGGACGCGACAAAGCGAGCGATGTGAAGAAACCCGAGACGTCGGGAGGAATCGACTTGAATGCGGCAATGTTGGAGTCACCGACGAGAAATTCGGAGGGAGAAAAAGACGACGAGAGAAACAGAAGGAGAAACGCAAAACGCGCGGCAAAATTCGAAGGGAAATATGGAAAATAGTTCGTGTTGTTGGGGAAAATTATATAAGGGCAACTCAGATAGGAACAGGCACGTCTAGGAGGGAGATAGTTGAGTACACATAGGTAGTAAGACACGTGGGTGATGAGGACATCGTATTGAGTAGCGTGGACGAACTGCCGGTAGGGGGCGTTGGAGACGACTTTAGAGTTTGGGGCACGAGGAAAGCCGAGGGTCCATTCCATGCCGGGAGTCGGACGGAACGAGTCGACAGCACTAAAGTGACGATACAAGCGAACAACGGCAACGAGGAAGATGGAAAACCAAAGACCCGGAACGAGCAGTGGAGAATCGGAATCGAGGCCAAAAAAGGGAATTCTGAAATCGGAAAAATCGGTTGCCATTCCGATGCGACTGTGGGCCGAGTTCGCCGAGAGCGCCGCGAAGTTCAGTGAAACCATGTACAAGATCGCCGGCTATGCGTACGAGGTTCGAAGGGAAGAAGAAAGTCGGCGGCCTCCCGGAGAACGGGACCCCATCGACGTGATGTTCCGCGATGAGGTACGATTATACGAGTTCTTCAGCGACGACGAGGTGGAGGAGGTCCCGTTCGAGTCTGATATCCCGACAAATTACGATGAAGGCACGAGAGGATCCGTACCGCGGAAAGGAAAACGAGGATCCGTGTACGAGTGCACGGCGAGTACGTCGAGGGAAGACGAGAGGAACGAGGCGGCGGTGCCGAGCCAGGAGTTCTGGACTTGGTCTGGGGAGCCGAGTCCTGCCCACGACGACGACGATTCCGAGGTGGAAACAGCCGGTTCGCCAGCAGATGATCCTCATCAGCAGAGGATCCTGAACGCCTTCTGGAAAAGATTCCACCGCGAATATCTAAGCTATCTGAGATCAGCTCATAACAGACTCCCCGTTCCGGCCAGGCCGCTGAAAATCGGCGACATTTGCCTTCTCGAGGACTCGAACGCCAACCGAGCGTACTGGCCTCTCTGTAAGGTCATAGCACTCAAAAATGAGTCGACGCCGGAAAAGTCAAAGTCTTGCACCATCAGAACGGCCACGGGCCAAATCTCCAACCGTCCCATCACAAAACTCTATCCGATAGAAAATTCAGAGCTCGACGAATAACTTCCCCGACGACCCCACCCGATCGAATCAAAGAATGCAGGTCGTTCCGGCCATCGCATTTATTATCTGCCTGGCAGGAACAATAACATAAAATATAATTAATTGCCGGCTTGTCGCCGGGCATTCCGAAGACCCACCAGGACCTCGGCCAGGCCTGGCGCTAGTTGAGCCGGCTGCCGGCGACGTATCGGCCGGACGGGAACCGGCGGGGTGGGCGGGAAGATGATCTGCCCGGACCGCGGGTCGATCGGTCGGGGCAGCTGCTCGTGGGGGGCGCAACCTTGGGTTCCTCCATCAATTGGCCAAGGAAGGCACGTCGTCGTTGGACACCTTCCAGCAGCTCACCCTGGGTTTGTGGGTTATGCCAACTAATTTGGATTGGCTCTTGATCCAGGGGGATGGTTAGCTGGTGGGGCTCGCCGGTCTGTAGGTCCCCCAGGAGGCGCAGGTACGCACCGGCCTGGCCGGCAAAGATGGGTGGCCGGAACCGCAGCTGGCGAGGGAGTGCGGGCATGGGCGGACACACCGTTGTCTTCCCGAGAAGAAACCGTGAAAGTTCTCGGAACGGCTGCCGCTCGGCTTCAGTGAGGTCGAACCAGTAGTGTCTGGCGAGGTACTGGCAATCACGGTTGCGCAACCTGGTTTCTTTCAAATCTTGTTCCAACAGCAGTTGGAAGACCAAGCCCAGAGGCGTTCGGTGGTAAGGATGGCTGCGAGTATGCGCTGGTGGGGCGCATGTAGTAGTCATTTTGAACAAGCTGAGAGACGTGGGGACACCAACGGAGCGTCTACAGAAAAGAAGTGAGCGGATCCGCGCGCCTGGGAGCAGAGCTTGCCGCCAGGCGGCGCAATCCACCTTGGCGCGAAAATTTCAAACTGGAAAACGGTGGCAAGTCTCATGTGGAGCTCGGTGGTCGACAGAATTACGAGTTTTTCCCGTGACGTTCCTCGGAATTCGGGGGGGAAGGGGGGAAACTGTCACGGACGGAGGTACCCGTCGCGTCTTCAGTTGCCTACATGATGCCGGGTACTCGAATGAGCTGAACATTTGGCTTCCTCATGAACTCAATGATCGCCAGCTGCAGAAGCGTGTCGATACCTGCCATACCTTGCTTCGGAAGCAAAATGTAAATCCGTTTCTGAAGCGACTCATCACCGGCGATGAGAAACGGGTGCTCTACAAGAACGTTTCGCAGCGAAAGAGCTGGGTCCCTCGAGGTTCTCAAGCAGCAGCCACGGAAAAAGCCGAAATTCATCAAAAAAAGGTCATGCTGAGTTGTTGGTGGGATCAAAAGGCGTGGTTTTTCTTTGACCTGCTCCCTGAGGGTCAAACCATCTCTTCCGAAGTCTATTGCAGACAACTCGAAGATTTGAGGGCAGCAGTGGCCACTGAGCGCCCGGAATTGGCGAAAAGGTGGGGTGTCGTATTCCAACACGACAATGCCAGACCCCACGCAAGTTTGGCCTCTAGGAAAAACCAGCGGAGTTCGGCCGGGATGTGGTCCCGCACCCACCATATAGTCCTGACATTGCGCCATCTGACTACCTTTTGTTCCGATCTCTACAGAACTCCCTTGACGGTAAAACATTCAGCTCTATGGAAGATCTCAAAAATCACCTGACTCAGTTTTTCGGGCAGGAAAAGACGAACTTCCGGGAGAAGGGGATCGACAGTCTACCCGATCGTTGGTCGAAGGTCATCGAGCAGAACGGTCAATACATAATTGAATGAAATCTGTTTTGAGTTTGAACATGTTTGTGTTGAAAATGAGGTCAGACATGCTATGAACTTTTTGATTTACCTAATAGTTGGAGAACGTCTATAGCCATGAGCTTGTTGGAATCGACAGGGAATTTTCGGAGCCATTGCCTGCCAAACAGTGTTGGGAATTTAGGTTGGTCGAAAAGATATAGTCGTAGGCAGGAGGAAATATTGTTGAGCTTGACTTCAACCATGGCAAATGAGTGCGGGGTGAACGATCCACCGGTTGCAGTCCTCAAACATATGTCGGTCTCGAAACGTTGATACCCAGGAAGTATCCTCTGGAATTCTTGGAAAGGCACTGTGGAAATTCCTAGTGCCTGCGATCTCCATTCGAACGGGATGATTGTTAATGAGCACGGTCACTCGAATTGGATCGTCGCTTTCCACGAAATGAAAGGGTAGTTCTTCTAGCTGAATGAAATTGTGCTTCTGACCTGATCGACGAACCTGCTGAATATGACCACTCGTCCCAGAGGTAGCACAGGTAGTTGACTTGTGTCTGCAGGCAGCAGCCAGGTGCGATTTGTCTCCGCAGCGATAAGAAGCAGGTTGTCTTCCTCTGTTTGCTTTCGGTTTTAGGAATAGTCTTTTGTGTGACTTCGCCGATCGATCCTTGACGAAATTAACCGAATAGCTATGTGGCACAGCTTCAAGGCACTTCCAATGAGGACACGGAGGATTCACTAGAAATGACTCTAAGTCAGCACGCACTTGAGGGAGATGAATTAGATAGCGGGACGTGACCCAGGCCTATCTTTTCGCAAATCGGAGTCAAGGATTTGAACCCTGAGTCCTTAGAAATATCGGGGAGCGCTGAGCGTGATCAGGCTTTACCGGTATCGAGATTGCTACTGACGTCTGACGTCACAGTTCCGGCCGCTGACAGCGCCGCTGACAGTCAGCTGTTGGAGAGACTGTCGCGCCCTCCGTGGCCAGAGAGCTGTTCCGAGAAGAGTTCGCTATTGATACGCGCCGCCGCTCACGGCGCGAATCCCCAAGTGCGCTATACCGACTCTGAGTCTTATTTACTTTATCTCTGATTGAGATTATTTAACATAGGAAATAACGAACGACATAAGAATAATGAATATGGAATGTACCTATGGGAAGGAAGGGGAGGAACCCCTCAGATTAACTGTATAGTATGATTACCCTTGGTGATTACTTGGCCTCTCTCTGGGAGTGTGTGTTGGGATGTGTGATGTGATTGGAATAGAGTATAATAAGGTCGGAATAGTGTGGTGGGAGTAATAAGTTGTTGATGATGACGCAACGGACCTGGTCCTGTTCGTGACAGTCCCCCGCCGAATTGTCAGAGTGGGGTTTGACAATTCCTGGAACATTCCCGCGCATCATTTAAATTTTCATGTCGCCCCCTGGTGGCCTGTCGAGATCGTCGGTCCCGCGCGCTCTGCATTTCTTTTGCTTCCCGCTTGTTCCGGAACGTGCATCTCCATTCATACCGACCACTCCACCATGGCTAGTTCAATCGCCCAGGGCGAAGGCTCTGCTGAGAAGACCAGAGGGCCCAAGCGGCCGGCGACACCGTATCCCCGCTCGGCCCGGGGCCTCTTTGAAGCCGAGGTGGGTCATGGTTCGACGGCAGTCGAATTTATTTTTTCAGAAGTTGAGAGGTTTCCCGGAGATTTTTTTGCCCGACGATCCGGCTGTTAGAGTTCGATGGCTAATTCCTTCCTCATTTCCGTTCCTCAGCTGTGTCGGCACTATCCCGCGCTCGCGGAGTATAGTGTCGCGCAGACCAGCCGGCTCTCCAAGTTGACCTGGGGGTCGTTGGTGCTCGTCGAGCAAGCGCCCTACCGTCGGCTGAGCCGCTCCCTTTACGGGGAGTGTGCTCGGCCCTCGGCCGCGGAACTTGTGCCCCAGCGGCTGCTCTGGCGGCCGCCGCCGCCCTCCTGGTTAGCGGAGCGCT
>NW_003805143.1:0-27213 GCF_000255335.2 Galendromus occidentalis | reverse complement strand
ATATTGTAGCCTGAATGATGCGTTAATCAGATTGGTGATTTTGATCAAGGCCTTCTTCGGTAGCTTCATCAAGATTTCTCCGGTTATCAGATCGAAACCTGGAGTTTTCTTCGGGCTTAGGAGCAGGATTTCTTTCTTGACTTCCGCCGGTGTGACGAATCTTATCTCAGAGCTTACTTGCTCTGCTGCCAAAGGCATCGAGGATCTTTCGGATTCCTCGTTGGGTCTGAATATTGTTTGAAGATTTTCGGCAAATCTTGCTGCTTTCTGTTCATCGTTCCTGGCCCCACTGCCATCTGAGTTTTTGATTGGAGCAGAATGCCGAATCGGTCTCTTTAAGTCCTTTGATATCCTCCATAGCGAATAATCGGAGTACGCGTCATTGGAGAGGGTCCGAAGGCGTTCGTTAATTGCAGAATCTCTCAATTCTCTGATTCTGTTTCTCACGGTGGAGGTCAGTCTGTTGAGAGTAGTCTTGTCTTTCGGATGTCTGCTTTGTTGCCTTTTTTTTCTGGCTCTTCTCTCTTGCGAGATCATTTGTAAGATCTCTCGTGGGTGGTAGTTCTTTTGCCTTTTCGGTCGAATATCGGGCGTGTTCTGCCACGCAGCCTGTTGGATATCGTAGATGAGTTTTTCGACCTCGAAGTCCACTTGGTCACTATTTTTCAGCGGGACTGCGAGCTCGATTCTACGTTCAAGCGCTATCCCGAAATTCTCCCAGTCCGTTTTGACTAGGTAGGGTTTGCTGGGTTTCGAGTTTAAGTGCTCACCCAGGGTCAGCAGGATTGGTGAGTGATCCGAGCTCAGATCTTGGCAATCCTCGATTCGGACGTAATGATTGGGGATTTTTTTGAGTATGAAGAAATCCATGCGATCCGGTATCTTGTCAGGGTCTGTTGGCCAGTATGTCGGTTTTCCTGTCGAGATCACTTCTGCGTTGGTCATTTTTATTGACTTCATCAATTCTCTTCCCTTCGTTGAGGTCAGTCTCGATCCCCAGTGGATATGCTCCGCGTTGAACGTCCCCTCAACGATAGAAACGATTACTCAACCGAGCGAGGAACTGGTTATATCGATCGCACTTGATGTTGTGCTTCGGTGGGCTGTAGACGCTCGCTAATCTGAAGGATCTTGTTTTAGAGGACGCTGTGATTGAGGTCGCCTGAATATCCATTTCGCCAAACTTGGCTTCTTCGTTGTGCTTGATGTCTTCTTTTATTATTATTGGACTCCCGCCTCGAGCTTTATTCTTGGGATGGATAGTGTTGTGGGTTTTGTAGCCATTAAATTCGATGAAGGATTGCTCAGAGAAGTGCGTCTCAGATATCAGACATATATCGATGCTGCTCATGTCAAGGACCGCCTGGAGTTCTTCCTGATGTCCGAGGATGCCGTTTGCGTTCCAGCTCATTATTCCGAGCGAGTCGTAAATTTTCCTTAGTTTCGGCTTGCGCCGTACTCAATTCGATTCTCGATTCCGCTGATTCTCCCTTCGAGCTTAGTAAGTTTATCCAGTATCAGCAACAGGGCATTGCCTTCTGTTCTCTCCTTCTTGGTTTCTGAGCCATCCGTTGCACCCCCGGATGCCGCAACCGTGGCATAGGTTCTCTCTGTCACCGTGCTCGTGTCTTTCCTCGGCATTGGTTTGGCTTGATGGTCTTCTTGGTTGGGCTGGTGAACTTTCGGATAAGATTTCCTCCCCTTGTTGTTCTTGATGTTCTGTAACTCTTCCGCCACCATGCATCCCCTATAGTTAGCGGGATGAGGTTCTTCACAACTCACGCATTTTGGCTCCTGATTCTCCGCTTTAGTGCAATTTTCCGTGCGATGCTTCCCAGTGCATTCGACACATCTCGGTTCTCTTCTGCAATAGGTTTTCGTATGACCAAATTGCTGACAGTTTTGACGTGAAAACGTCTTTGTCCCAGGTTTCGGCTCTTTTGATTTTCGGCGTACTGGGTTTCGGCTGCCTGTTGGCGAAAGCAATCACCGAAAACGACGCAAAATTCGCGCAGCTAAACTACTACTGTGGATCCGTGGCCCGTCGACGAATCGAAGATGTCGTTGTGCGTCTGGCTGAAAGCACGCCTCCATACGAGGTTCTAAGAAAGAAACTAGAGGTAAATTCCTAGACGTCAAGGGAAATATATCCGCTTATATCGACTTCATTGAGCGTCGCCAACGACCTGGAGAGTCACAGAGGCATTCATCACGGATCTTGGCGAGCTGGCCACTTGGGTGTATTTTGATAAATTGAAGAACGTGGACATCGTGGCATCTGCTCTGGCACGAGGGACTAATGTCCCACAAGTAGCCGGAGAACTTCTTAGGCATCAGGAACGCTTGACTTCGCAAGAATTGATCGATAGAGCCATCGATATAACGTAACACAATGAAATCACGCAGCGAAATCTGTACAAGAATCATACCTGGGGTGTCGGATAACCCTTTTGGCTACAGCCAAGATTCACCTAGTTGGCCTCAACCCATGGAGGTTGATTCGATCTCCTCCGGTCAACGACCCCGATTCTCCGCGACAGCTCGCGCTAACTACCAATCCGCGACAGCCTCGAATTACAGATTACAGCAGGAACGGGTCGAATTCACAAATGAATGACAGCAAACCACGATTCTGCTCGAGGTGCGCTTAAAATCAGCACGGCCCCACTTACCCATTTTGTCGGGCTCTCAACAATCATTGTGAGAAATGTCGAGGTCTGGGACACTTTCAACGTTTTTGCCCGAGCGCAGGTTTCCAGGCAAACCAGAGCAACCGTCGTAAGAATTATACAGTGAATGCCATGGAAATCCGACACGACCAGATGCTCCGGGATCAGAGACCTGCTCCACATGATGAGAGTCAAAATCTACCAGTGGATCGCACAGTGATGCAAAATGGTCAACTCCGTTTCAATAGAGAAACCCAACGTTTCGTCTACTCAACGTCTCATAACTCGAGGCAGATGATAGCAGAGGCCAGAATCAATGAACACATGGTAAAAATAGCATCAATCAGAGAGGAGGTCGATGGTCGATCATCAATAGCAAAGATCTTCCAATGATGAATTCAGAGAACATAAGACCGACATCGGTCATCTTGAAAGCGTATGGTGGAGAACAAGTCGAATTGCTAGGCGAAACACTGTGCAAATTGGAATTCCTCGGGAAAACGGTCTGGTGCAGCATGTTCGTGGTACAGGGAAACAGAGAGTCGATACTTGGATAGGATACCCTGGGAAAACTCGGGATTCGGATAAATTGCAACACAAAGAAGTGCGAGTTAAAAAATAGCATCTCGGAGAAGACATCTAAATCTCCCAGAAGAACTAGGAGAATTCAGCGATCTCTCATCCGGTGGACTCGGTCTGGTGCGCACCCATCAGCACCGAGTCGGGGTGAGATCGGGAGCGGCACCCGTTCGACAACCGATTAGACGCATGCCGTTCGCTGTCCGCGAAGAAGTTGAGCGGAAAATAGAGGATCTCCTTCGTCTTGATGTACTCGAACCAGTCAGAACCAGCGAGTGGATATCTCCCTTAGTCGTGGTTAAGAAGAAGAGCGGTGATATTCGAATATGCGTAGATCTACGGAGAGTCAACGAAGCCATCGTACCCGACGCATTTCCAATCCCTCACTTTGATGACTTATTCGAAAAATTGCGCGGAGCCAAATACTTCTCAAAACTGGATCTCAATCCAGCATACCATCAGGTGGAACTAGCTGAACAATCTCGAGACTTGACAGCATTCAGCACGCCAAATGGGGTATTTCGATTCAAACGGATTTGCCTTGGATTAGCATCCGCGCCGTCGGCCTTCCAGGAGATCATGCTTCTTCAAGGAACGATCAGGGGTACTCATCTACCTTGACGACATTCTTGTGATCGGTGCCACCGTAAAAAACACGGCTATCGATTGCAGCAGGTTCTCAGCCGTATACGGGATGTCGGGATGACTTTGAACTCGAAGTGCGTTATCCGAGTGACGGAGATAGATTTTCTCGGATTTCATGTATCAGCGAAAGGCATTCGTCCCTGGAGGATAATCTCGAGGCTATCCGGAACCTTCCCCGCCCGCTGGATTCTTCGCAGGTTAAATCTGTGCTAGGTACCTGTTCTTTCTACATGAAGCTCGTACCTCGATTTTCTGACCTCGTGGAGCCGCTACGACGACTGATCAAAGAAGGAGTCTCATTTGATTTGGCCGATGAGCAAGAAAGAGCATTTACGAATATGAAACAACAAGTGACAGAAGCATGTCCGTTGGCGATTTTCGACCCAGCCCTGCCGACGATCGTCGCTCGCGATGCCTCGGATATCGGTATGGGATCCGTACTGCTTCAACGCCATCCTTCAGGAGAAGAACCGGTGGCCTAAGCATCCCGTTCCTTTGACAGCGCTCAACGCAGATACTCAACGGGAGAGAAAGAAGCCTAATCATGTCTATTCGCCATCGAACATTGGCATGTGTATCTTTTGGGTAGACCCTTCACTGTACGCACGGACCATCAGGCCTTAACAACTCTCCTAGGCCCAAAGGGGAGCGGAAGGGTTATGCTCCGGATATGCTGTCACGCTTGCCACTCCCAAGAACGTATAGTCTCGATGATCCGACTGAGCTTGTGATAGCCGCATTAGAAGAAAAGCTCAAAGCTTTCACCTTTTTTTTCTTTACGGGTTCGTATCCGAGCCCTTTAATTTACTCAGCTGAAATCGTCCGAGGTTTACAACCTATCTAGGGCAGTTACAGCCGTCGAGCCGACCCCCGGCCGTTAGGGGAAGCATTACTCCAGGGGGCCGCTCGGAACTCTGCCTCTCGAAGACCTCAATCTCTTTTACATCCTATTTAGGATTCTGCCACCGAGACATC
The DNA here is from genome assembly GCF_000255335.2 of Galendromus occidentalis. Lineage (NCBI taxonomy): Eukaryota > Metazoa > Arthropoda > Arachnida > Mesostigmata > Phytoseiidae > Galendromus > Galendromus occidentalis. Next base: position 22,345 of record NW_003805143.1, on the reverse strand, counting down.
GATCAGAGCCCTAACCGGCGGATCTCACCCCACCGGTCAGGCCCCCAGGGCCAACCGCCACCCTGAAGGCCGGGTGTTCCCGCTCGTTCGCTGCCGGACGAAATCGTCCAGGTTAGCGAATTGAACACCCGGGCTCATTCTGCATTTATGTTCTAACTTCTCGGCTCCTCTGCCTGATACTTCTCGCCTCCTTTCGACCCAAGATCCCGCCGACGAAGTTCTCTATGCGCTGCCATTCAGACGAACCCTCTAGCATCCGCGCGACAAGCTCCTCGGCATTCGGCATACCCCCGATTCTACCAGCCAGCTCGTCCCTATCCCGCTGCGACCACTCGCATCCGAAAAGCGTGTGCTCGGCATCGTCCGCTCTCCCTGTTTCGCAAAGGAGGCACTCGGGGTGCGGTGCTCTTCCGCGTTCGTACAGACACCTCTGGAAGCATCCATGGCCCGTCAGGGCCTGCGTTAGGTGGTATGCAACGGAGCCGAATCGTCTGGTGTGCCAGGCCCTAACGTCGGGGATCAAGCGCCTCGTCCACCTTCCGCTGCCCGAGTCTCGCTCCCAGTCCGCCTGCCAGCTGGCCAGCGTCGCGGTTCTGCGTTCCCCCCGGGTAGCTCTCCTAGCGGGGTCCCTCTCCCTCCTATCTTGGAATCTGCGCGCGCGTTCCTCGGCAAGTAGGTGCCATGGTATCTGGCGCGCCACAACCCCCACCGCTTCGGTATCCACCGTTCTGTACGCTCTGCTTACCCGAATCGCCATTAACCGCTGGAGGCTGGCCAACCGATTCACGTTCCTCTTCTTATTAATCGCGCGAATCCACGCCGGGGCTCCGTAGAAAACGGTGGATGTCGCCACCGTGGCAAGCAGCCGCCGTCTACCCTCTCCCGCACCGCGCGTCCGTGGAAGGATTCGCGTCAGCGCTCTCGCTACCCGAGTCGCCTTCGAGACAGCCTGCTGGATGTGCGGCGAGAAGGTCAGTCCTTGGTCTAGATAGACCCCAAGGTACTTGACCTGCCGACTGATCACTACGGTGTTGTTGGAAACTTGCCCTCTGTAGGACAATGACTTTCCATGATTGCCTGTCTGGAATCTTCTCGAAGTCTATGATAAGGATAATTGCACCAACTTGGTTGCCAAGACTCTGATTACTTATGTTTACTGTCACACCATCATTAATCTCTGTACCATTATATTTTCTGGAACTAATTTTCCTCTGTACGAGCCTATGGAGCTCTGATCGTATAAAAGCACCTCCGAAATAAACATCAGACACAGATTCTTCTGTCACCGCACGATACCCTGCGTCCTCATTCATGGGTCGAGTTCCTCACCACCTGCTTCCGGTATCCTCCGACAAGTGCCGCTCATCAGGAATCATCCGGACCAAACTGCGTTCACCTCCGACTGAGACAAAACTGTTGGAAAATTACCATCGATAGATGATTGCCTTTCCATAAATTACTGTCTAGAATTTTCTCGAAGTCAGTGTTTACGATAATTACACCAAGTTAACTTTCCAATACCCTGAATGTTTGTGTTTACTGTCACAACATAGTCTGATCTATGTGCCCATTATATTAAATGGAACCAGTCCTTCCTGGACAAGTCTATGGAGCCGTACTAGTATATAAACCACACTGAAATAAACATCAGACACAGATTCTTCTGTCACCGCACGACACCCTGCGTCCTCATTCATGGGTTGAGTTCCTCACTACCCGCCTCCGGTTTCCTACGACAAGTGCCGCTCATCAGGAATCATCTGGACCAAACTGCGTTCACCTCCGACTGAGACAAAACTAGACGGTCAGTTGTGGGGTCCTGATCAAATCCCCAACATTCGTTATCAGCACGAATTTGGTACTCGAAGGTGACGCTCAACGTACTCAAGAAATACCGAGGTGAGTGGAGAAACTCCCCACTGGAATGATGGAACAGCGTGAGGCCGCTATCACGCTCACTGTCCACGGAACCGAGACCCAAGAGTTCGAGGTGAACTCGACTGTCGTTCCTCGTGAGGTACGGCTCTCCCTCCTCAGGGAGAACATCCCTGTTCCGCAGTACCAGAAAATCAAGTGCAACAGACGCCCTCGTCGAAGCATAGAGTTGGGAAAAGCAAAGCTCATTCAGCGGATCCAGAATGGCGGAACAAATGTCCACAGCATCGTTCACTCGGATCGCTCGACATCTACGCTAACAGAGTGAGATCTTTCACTGACAAGACTCACGACAGAACTCCATTCTGTCACTTAGGCTGACTTAGGCTCGATGAGGACTGATCTTTGAAGCATAGCATCGACATCGAACCCGATTGCCGTCCTCACTCCTGAGCGAATAGAACACGAGCTTCTTTTGGGATACACGCTCAGACTGAACCATCGACGACTCACAGTTTCGACCTAACTCATCAGAGAAGAAAATGATCCTCTGAAGACCATGAACGACGGTTCCAGCGACAGACTGCGAGGAGAATGCAGTCTCACCCTCGCATCGAGTTATCGAAATGTTGGACTTGCAACAAATCAGGACATGCTGCCAGAAAGTACATGGAGGACGCTGCCCAGAATCATTCAAGGAATTCTGAGGCGCACGTGACCACGGTCCTTCTCGCGAAAAACCATAGAAGAGCAATAGGACGCTCTGTAAGCGGTGAGGTGCGATTTTCATCTGTCAAGTAACATCACGTGTTTTTTCAAACGAAACTTATTCACAGAAGTGAGACTCATGTCGTAATCGCGCGAAGACAGGCTTGATGCTCAAGAACGCCCGTCGGCACTCGGGTTCACTGGAGTCATGCTGTCTATACGACTAGAGCGAAACGGCTGGAATAACCAAGTAAGTCGAGACCCTCCATGTAGCACAAAGGAACACGAGATTGTTTGTAGCTACCTACAAGAAACAATCGATGAAGAGAGAGAGTCCTGATACATACAGACCGAGGTAGGCAACAGGAGAAAAACGTACACGGATTGTACTTCCTCGAACTCTCTCGTTATGTGAACTCGAATATCTGCAGATAACAGCTTTATGATCCAGAAGCTTGAGTACTCAGTTCACGTTGCCAAGGCGCACTCTAAAAGTAATGATACCTTGAGCGGGAAAAGCTCCCGACTGTGTGAAGCAAACCAACACGGGTTTGGAGCATCGAAGCACCTCTCGATAACAACCCGACGACTGCAACGCCGCGAGACTTTGCCATATCGATGGCGAACATCAGTCTCCAACACAAGGAGCGGAGTGGAATCTCAGCCACATGACTTGATCAGAAAAACCAAAAAACTTTTTCGGGCTGATCCACACAGCCAAGGTTTAACGTCCCGGGTACTGTTATTCACATTGCTTCCGAGGACGGATCCATAGAGCAAATGTACCCAGGAGGATCAAGGCCGAGTACCTGCATATTTTTCCGGCAGCAGGGATCGAACCCACACCGCCTCCCGCGCGAGCGGCGTCGTTGCGGCTATGCACGTTTGCACGAGAAGTGACAAACGCGCTAACCACTCGACCACCCGTCGGTGATCAGAAAAACCAGAGGAAGACCAAGCATCCCGATGACGATTTCACCTAAAGACATCACAAGGCAACGAAGGGACGCTCCAGGTTAGACAACGATTCAAGGCAGGCGTAAAACTGTGCCATAACGGAATGTCACATGAAGATGATACAGAAGTCCACTCATAAGGAAGTGGCAGTGCGCTGATCTAAGGATCAGAAGTCAAGCAATGACTTGGACACCATCAGGACACAGTTGGATGAAACCGAATGAAAAGGAAAGAGAAAACTCAACGAGCCGGCTAAACCAGAAAAACACAACGAACAAGCAGCGAAATGAAGAGCAGCCCGGACCGAGCAACAGGACCAGTCCGTGTGGCGAGCGTGGATCGAGCAGCATCTTGAAGAAACTGTTCAAGGTCAACAAACCAGTGAAAGGGACTCGCCCGAAGGGGCTCGCAGAAACTTTGGACGCTCTCCCAATATGAATGAGAATTCGCTCAAGTTAGTACTATGGCTAAGAAAGGGAAACGATCCAGAAAGAGAAATAGTCAAGGTTATGATCTAGCTCCCTTCTGGAGTCTCGCGGTGTAATGCGAAATTTCTACTCTCAAACCGATCCAATCTCACCTGAAGTCTAGCCAATACCAGAAATTAGTACTGTCGAAAAAGTGTATCACTCTCAAAATGACTGAGTTCACGTATCCGAGAGAAGTAATGACTCCGTGCTCATGATAGCACGACATGGGCCGATATACCCACGTGCTTCAGAAAACTCGGATAACAGCAAGCAACTGAAGCAGAGACTAATAGTTATTGAGTTGCGCAATCCATGTATGCCAAGAGCATGAATTCCTTGAAGAACAGCGCACGCAAGTCTCTCGCTTCGGACTGTAGAGGTCCTAGTACATGAAGGTAGATTGCTGCACATGAAAAAAGGAAATCGATGTTTGTCGATCGATTTCCCGACCGCGTTTTTGCGTTGCGGACATCAAGGAGGTTTGAGGCATGAACCGAGTCAAGAAAGACTCTCCGCGTGAAGCCTCGTTTGGAGCTCGTGTGGAGCTTCACGATAACTCTTCAGGAAATCGAATCGAGTTTGAACAATCCGACTGAATCTGGAGCAATGGCTCTATGAATGTCGTAGAAGGATGACCAGAAGCCAGATCTGACAAATGACTGTTTCTGTTCATTCTGTCAACCGCTCGAGAGGCCCTTATCATTGCCTCAACAGCAAACGCCTCCAGATTCACAGAACTGATGACATGAAAGTCTGTCTCTATCATAGGAGAATCAAGAGAAATGCCCCCGATGCATTTATTGGAAAGAATTGCTAGCTCTGAAAGAGCGCATCTCGGCCAGATGGGCTTGACAGCGTGTTCATGGACTATCACTCAATCTATGTATGGTTGGCACACCAAGATAGAGATGTCGACATACTGTCAGAAGCAGAGTATCTCGCCCAGAAAAATCGAATCGTCATCCAAAAGCAAGAAGCTTTGGTTGAAAGCAATACAATTAGTTCAATGACGCCGACGATGCCCGCTTCTCACCAAGAGAAAATTTTTTTTGGATAAACCAGCAATTTCCGGACAGTACCTTCTGACCCGACCATCCAGACGCAGAATCACGACGTCTTTGATCGGCCCGGATTCAATAACGGCTGCCCCTTTTTCTAGTGACTTGTATCAATTTCAAAGGCTCATGGCTCGCAGTATAGATGCCAGACCTTACTGAGAAATTCTCAAGCTGGGAATCGGCGAGTGGGATTCAGCCTAGAATCTGATTCCAATACTTTCGCTAAAGTCATTGAGAAAAGTAGCCAACCGAATCTAGTCTTATCGCACAGTCACATTGCGATGGCCGTGCCTGTAAAAGCTAACCGGAGTTTCTTCTGAATTTTGACAAAAACTCGCAGTCCGAAGATTGTCAACTTTCTGGTACAGCTGGTTTCTGCATACTCACGGAATGAAATACTGTGTTCACAGTGCTCATTGATATGTACAAATCAGGATTGAGACTGAAGCATGACTTATCGTCTAATCCCTGTGAGGAGCTACTCACTCAAGAGAGACGAATGGCATCGACTCACTCGTGAACTGAAGAAAGAAGAATGGTGTTTCGCACCAGAGATCGATTCTCTCTCTCTCCCTGTTCATGCACGCTTCTGTCTAATTGAGAAAGCAAGGAAAGTCGAGAAATAAGAACGCGGAATTATCCTCCCAAAGGAGCGATGTTGACAACATTCCTTCCGAGGAATCCTTGGAAATATTCTCTTCGTAACCGGAGAAATTCGACTCTATGGAGATTGTTTCTCCCGGCAGGAAGAATGAAGATGTGATTCAGATTTGGAGATCAATCCGTCTTTGTCTTTCAATTTGGCCACAGGCGGAATTCGATATGGTTCCATTGTCATGAGCAGAAATGGATAGAAAACCTGTGAGATTTGTTTGCACTCTTCACGGACAAATCCGAAATCTATCCGCAGCATTCGAGGTAGAAGGCAGAAACAGCCCGAAAGGGTCGCTGATTTCAATCCCGGCGCAGTTTCTTGAGTTCGAACTATATCCAAATACGCATCGTCGTCCAGTGCGGCTATAACCAAACGTCGCCTGGTGAAACGTTGAGAGGCGATAGGGGATTTACAATACACTTGAATTTTTGTATTCGAAATTGCGAAGAAAGCTCACGAGAGAAACCGCAGAGAAAAGAAGAAAAAGAGCGATGACTAAATTTCGTCTCGCAGGGTACAAAGAGTTCATAAGTACTTCTTCCGTGCCTGAGAGGCTCACGATGACAAGGTGTCATCATGTATTCCAGCCCTAGCACATCTTCATTCTGCATCGAGCAGATAGCTCTCATACAGCGTCGACACAGTCCGCTAGGCAGAATTGAAGGAACAGACAAAAATATTGCTCTGAGTCGCATGGTCAAGAAACCAAATCGCGAACTCCGCCTCAATCAACAGAATCTATCAGTTTTATTCGTTTTCAAGAGCAACCATATTATGCCTCAAGAAGTGAGAATTCAGTCTACCTAATCAGAAATATAGACAAATCTCATTGAAGTCGATTGATTCGAAAGACCCTCGATATTAATGGGCCTGGACTTCTTTTGTGACGCACAGCGTCGAATCAGTCAGAGAATATTCTCAGGATACAGGACTTGATCAAGCTGTGACATGCGAAACTATTGTATTCTGGACTCAATTTCACCATATGTAGGGAGTAGGGAGAATGCGATGTTGGAGAATGTTTGGTGATATTCAATTATCACTTCACAGATCGAATTCCCTGGAAACTCCTGAGAGTCAAAGTCGCAAGTGAAATGACTGAAGTCATTCAGCTTGGCGGCCTACCAGCAGATAAAACAAGTGGCATTGTGTCATGCAAATCGTTTCTGAGCTCAACTATACATCCAGTTTTCACCGCCGCGAGCCGTCTTTCTCTTAAAAAGTTGCTCGCGAAGACGGCTCGGGAGGTCAAATAAGATCGGATGGATGATGCACGGGAATCGTATACTTGAAGGCAGCATGGATTCAATCCACGGCGCCCCTGATCAAGCAGTGTGCAGGCATTCAAATGAGTCTAACTCAATTTGTGCCCGGCGCGCTGAAAAACTCGACTTTCCATCCGTCATAGACACGACCATGAAACAGCACAATCCTTGAAATACCTATACCTATGTATAAACTGCATTGTTTCCGGAAGAATTCGTTCGGGTACCAGTAATGACTGTTCCAACAAGAATTTACGCGGCGGATATTTTTGTCGACACAGAATCGCGTAGAGCTAAAAAGCTCAGCCAGGAGATGGAACTTCATTCCTCTCGGCCTCTCCCCATCACAGAACGGAGCAAGCTACATGAATATTCTGTAGCTTACCGAGACCTCTTTTTTAAACCCAGAGATACTGCTTAGAACTGTTTCATATCCGCACGTTTGCAGCTCCTAGTCACGTGGCTGAATTCGCCAACTTGCTCGCGAGGAGCAATGCCGAATGCCATGGGCCCGTCGCCGCGCGTCGGCCATGGGGCCGATTCCAATATGGCTGTCGGTTGACATTACCGACGATTGGTCGAGTGGTAAGCGCGCATGAGGCAACATCGCGTTGCTCTTCGTGAGCGGACACCGCTTGCGCGAGGAATGACGTGGGTTCGATCCCAGTTGCCGGCAGAATATTCTTAATAAAAGAGCAGCTTTTCGGCCTCGATTCTCTCGAGTTTCTACCCGATTGTAAAGATCGAGTTTGGCCTTGGCCCAAACCCACCTTAAATTCTTTTGAATGTAGATCGATTCATTGTGAGTGGAGAAAGTGACAATAACATTACATGCTTGCGGCGGACCGACATGGTCCGTGTGACACTGTTCACTGAACGAAGTGACGAAAATCTCATGAGGAATTCGAGAAGTTTGCTCGAAGAATGGGAAATGGAAAGCCGAAGGATTTGCTGAGAAATCGCTCCTGAAACAGGGTCTCGTGCCTATATTTGCATATAGCACACGAGAAGATCAATAAATACCACTACCATGACAATCGCACGGAAAAAAAACGCTGAGAATCTCTGAGTACCTAACGGCGAGAGGGGGGGGGGAGAGAACGGCGGGGCAATCAGTAGCATTCGATTAGAATCCAAGTGATCCCCACGCCGAGGAACGCGACGTGAGTCCGCGTCATTCCGACCCCGACTCCGATTGTGTCTCGTCCGTCTCTCCCCTGGAGACCCTCAGCGAAGTCCGTATGGTCATATAACCCCCCGATAAATGTCCGAATATTTGGGGTCCGGAGTTTCAGTCAGGGCTCAGGAGATCAATCGATGAAAGCTCCTCTAGAACTAACCGATTAGCCTTGAATCCAACCCCTGGCGCGAGAGGAACCCTCCCGGATTCGAGGAGCTTATATCCAAATTGGAAAGCCTCCCATGTTTTCTTAAGAGAATCGTTGCGTTTATTTAGGCTTGCGTCGACTCCACGAAGTCCAAGCGCGAAACCTGTTGCACGCACAATGAAAAGAGTCTGCTTTAGTCGACTTAGTAGACCTAGTCACTGGGGCAACTGTCAAGATGTTGACTCCTGGAGTGCGGGGCTTGCCGATAGCAGGGAACGGTTAGTTCCTTCTTGGGCCTTGCCTCCACGTGAAGTGATGTCTCGCACGCCGCCGTCGGCACGCCCGCTCGATCCTCTGAAGGAGAGACCTCGCGACAACACCTGACTGACGTCACGGCATTTTCAAACCTCGACAGCCCCCCAGCTCTATTGAATACAAGTATTATCTCTACGGATTTCTCCGAACTGTCATTGACCTATAAGTATGGGAGTATTACTTCCAAATAACTTCGCTCTCTGAGAGTCGGTGGTTGACAGACCGAGTGACTGACGTCACCCGCCATCAGCTGTGTGCGACGTCAGGCGTATCGGGAGCGCCGCCTAGCGGCCTCTTTCGGAACTGTTCAGCCCCGATCTCTGCCTCCCTGAGGCGCCGACTGGAAGTGTACGTAACAAAACCTCCCGCCACCGAAGGCGTTGAGTGACCTCAGATTTCACGAACGGCTTGGGCGATGGATTTTGCCGAAATGCCGAAGACATCGAGAAGAACGGAAGGCGGTCCCGACCGGGGAATACCGCGCACGCAGAGATGTCGCAACTTGGGTCCTGAAGCCTGGCTCAGGAAGTGGGCGACGGCGTCCCCGATGCCGCCCTGTTCGTAGTGATCTTCAACAACGATGACATTGTTGCCTCACTCTGTCACGTTCTGCAAGATCGCGGTGCCGTCGATGGGCTTCACCGAGAAGATGTCACAAACTCGGATGTTCACACCCTCTTTGGCGAGAGTCTCGGCCGCCGCCAAAGCCTCGTGGAGAGTCACTCCAGCTCCGATCACGAGCGCTCTGTCGGAAGAGGACTTCCTCACGATTTTGACCTTCCCAGCCTCGAAAAGTCCATCGTTCGGGTAGAGGATCGTCGTCGCAGGTCTATAGGTTCTGACGAAAACAATGCCGTGGTAGTTGGCGGCGAGTTCGCAAGCACGTTCAGTAGACACCGCGTCGGACGGGTAGAAAACTAGCCATCCCGGGATCAATCGGAACATGGCGATGTCTTCGAGAGCCATCTGGGAAGGTCCGTCCTCCCCGATCGAGATCCCGGCATGAGAGCCGACGCATTTGACGTTCGCTTGGGAGATCGCTTCCATACGCAGTTGATCGGAGGCACGCGTGAAGAAAGCGGCAAACGTCGACACGCAAGGTACCGGAGGTTTTCGGGTGCCGCACCCGACCGCAACACATGCGGGAGAATCGTCTTTCTGTATCGGATCGACCTGGATTTGAAAGATGGGCTACGCGACGGGCAACGAGACCATCTTGGCTCGGGCCGTTCAGAGAGAAAACGCCATCGCCCCGACGAGATTTTGTTCCGCGATAAAACATTCGATGAAGCGATCTGGATGAGCTTATCGGCGTAAGTTGAGTTCTTCGTCTCGGCGTCGAGAGCGATGACTCGGGTTGACCCCTCGCCGAGCTTGGCAACCGCGGTTCCGAAGGCGAGACGTGTGGCGACTAGGCCTTCCAGCGGATCGGATCCGCAAGATCCGCATGATTTTCGCGGATCTGGATCCGCAAGATCTGCAGGATTTTTACGGATCCGCAGGATCCGCACGAGTTTGTTCCACGAATTCCACGAGTGTGGGGAAAAACCATCGTACATACGTAGTAGTCGGGAGGAAAACGACCATTAATCGCGTTTCTCCGATAGAGGAAGCAGGTAACGCGAGTCATGAATTTCCCATTTCGGTTCGGAACCTCTTGTCTCAAAACTGAGGGCTTGTTCCCTCACTCATTTCCCGCCGACATGACGGCTCTGCACGTCGGACTTCGCTGCGACTTATCACCGGGATCCGGTCGATAGCAGCCGAGAGACAACTGTTCATACCTCATGCGCAAGCGTTCTTATTCCGCGGTTCGTGACCTGGACTGCTCCCTGCGAACAAGTTTGTAGAGCCTAAAATTATCGAGAATAAACTGCAGCCCTCCTGCCGGGACGAGCCCGTACATCCATTTCTGTTGTTCTCCTTGTATTTAGATGGAGCGTTCCTCATCATGGAGGACTTCAAGGTAGCGACGGATCAGAAGAGCTGGGTTTGGAAACATTTCTTGAAGAGTTCCAAAAGCGGAAAATGCATGAAATGCTTCGGGGTAGGCTCCGCATAAATATCATAAACATATGGAGATCAGCAGCGAATCCGCAGAGAACTGTACATAAGTTGTACACATGTATACGTATTTTTTTCTGGATCCGGTTGGGTGCGGATCTTATCCGCGGATCCGAGCCTAACGGATCCGCGGATCCGGGATCTGCGGATCTCAAATTTCACGGATCTTTGGAAGGCCTAGTGGCGACCTTCTCCCCGAGGCTGTACGCTGGAGGTTTCGAGAGGGAGATGGCACTGGTTACCGTGGCGGGGGCCAAGATCGAAGGCGCTTTCATAGGGACTTTCGAGGGTCGCTTGTTCGACATTTTTCCTTCGATGGCTACGAAACGGGAAACACTCCAAAATTAGAGAAAGTAAATCTACGGTAAAAGTCTGCGGAGGAGCTCCTGCTCGATAACCTCTGCGTCCAGACATCGGAGTCAGAGATCGCTCACCTCGAACGGCGGCTGCGGCCTTGTCTCCCAGCGGCTCCCCGTGCCAGTTCTCCTGGTCCTCGATTCCGGGAATTCTTCTTCCCTTGGAGGTTTTCAGGATAATCGCCGTCGGCTTGCCCGTGGTCGCTCGAGCCTCGGCGAAAGCAGCCTTCAGAGCCTTGACGCAGTGCCCATCGACCACGATCGAATGTAAGCCGAAAGCCCATCGAACTCCGCAAGTAAGATTTGATTCTTCGCTCACAGCGCGCCCGTGACACACTTTTCACGGGAAAAGCGAGAACCATTTTGAAATACATGACGAGCTCATCGAAGCCGGCTCTGAGCGGAAGCAAGAATTCCAGGCATTCTACTGTCGTTCCGAACTTCCGTCCTTTCAAGAGGTCTCTGACAACCACTAGCTGTCCGATTACCTTCTCTACATCCACACGGCAGCGACTGAATTTTCGGAAGAAGAGACTAACGCTGTTTTCACCTAGGAAGTCATCACGACGGGGGTCTGAGCTTTGTAGGAGCTCGAGAATATTGTCCTTCCCGATCAGCCTCCTCTCGATTTCAGCCGAAAATCGATCTATGATACCATATAAAGCGATTCTGTAGTTATAATAGGCCGAACCCGGCGATTCTTCCCTCGATCCGACAGACAACAGAGTCCTGCAGGTGTCTCGATGAAATTCTCCGTCGTTCAAGCTCGGGTTCGCCGTCTTTCGGCAAATCCACGGACGCTGCCCGAGCGGCGTGCTCGGCCTCATCCCACAAAAGATCGAAGGCCTCTTCGGATCTCATCGAGCTTAAAGAAACAATGGTGGCTCGCGAGAGTTCTGCAGCTCTGGTGAATTCTATTTTCGATGATTGCAAGTACTCCGATAAAGAATTCACGATGCCGAGAACTCGATCCAGAATCACCAGCATCAGAACAAATCCGAACGATTTGACGCCAGCGAGGAATCCCCTGCACAGGATGGCTTCATCAGCCTTCCCGATCTTCACGATCTCTTGGAGGGCTAGAATAATGGCTCGGAGTCTCTTCTTAAAGTAGTGTACCCCCTTTCTCTTGCTAAACCAGCGAGTATCGCATGATTGCGACATTTTGAGAACTTCGTGGTGCAGCTCTCCTTGAGCCTTCTCGAAATATTGTGCCCCCGGGCTGAATTGCTCTGAAAGGCGTGAATTGATTGCAATAGGCCGAGCAGTTCTCGAGCTGCAGGGATTGATGAGCATACTGAGCGATACACTCCCCCAGATCGAGCCCGCATCGTCCCAGTAGCTCAAGGATGCCATTCGAGATCGCTTGCGCGTTGAATTCCTTCAAGTGCGGGAAGCCGATGAATCTCTCGGCGACTTCAGATCCACGAGCGTATCGCAGGCAAACACTGAGTTGCTCTGAACCTCCGTTGTCACGGGTTTCGTCTGCCATTATTGCAAAGCATGGAGTTTCTCCTAGCTCTGCTCGGATCATTTGAAGAGCGAGGTTGCAAGTAATCTCGAGCAGCTCATTTTGGATTGAGTGATGCGTGTACTGAGCGTTGCTCGGAAGTCGAGATGCGTCTGTGACCATCTCGGGACATTTCTTCTTGAGAAGGGCGAGTATTTCGATGAGGTTCCCCCTGTTTCTGGAGTCCGATTCCTCTCTATGGCCTCTGATCGCGATGTCCTGTCTCGCGCATAGGAGAAGAGCTTCTGCATGAGAAGACGGCACACTCCGATGCCGTAACATGTCCTCCTTGCTCTGCGAAACTACTCGAGACGACACTGATCCGTTTTTTTCGAGGACAAATAAGCCGAATATTTCTCCGCCGAGGAACAGTGCTCAGAAATACCGTGATACTTCCAAAAAGTTCCCGAGCATTCAACCAGTCCGAGTATCCGGTGACGAAGCTCGAAGAGTTGTTCTTCGAGAAATGCCTGTATACAAAGCAGAATGCGGCGTCCTCCAACCGCGAGTATTCCAGAAGTGGGAAATGCTCATACCAGGAACAATTGAAGCCACGTCTCTGAGAACCTAGGATTTTTCTCGGGGAATCGTCCTTTGGCTGAATGGGCGTGCCATCGGGATTGCTGCTGATGTCAAGCAGGGTGGATACCTCCGGGAAATCGACGAAGCCAGACCGTATAGCAGTTAACCGTATGAGCAGTTGTCTCTCAGCTGCTATCGACCGGATCCCGGTCATAAGTCGCAGCGAAGTCCGACGTGCAGAGCCGTCGGTTACAGCCCATTTCATACCTCAAGCGCAAGCGTTCTTATTCCGCAGTTCGTGATCTGGACTGCTCCCCGCGAACAAGTTTGCAGAGCCTAAAATTATCGAGAATGAACTGCAGCCCTCCTGCCGGGACGAGCCCGTACATCCCTTTTTGTTGTTCACCTTGTATTTAGACGGAGCATTCCTTATCATGGAGGACTTCAAGGTAGCGACGGATCAGAAGAGCTGGGTTTGGAAACATTTCTTGAAGAGTTCCAAAAGCGGAAAATGCACGGAATGCTTCAGGGTAGGCTCCGCATAAATATCATAAACATATGGAGTTCAGCAGCGAATCCGCAGAGAACTGTACATAAGTTGTACACATGTATACGTATTTTTTTCTGGATCCGGTTTGGTGCGGATCTTATCCGCGGATCCGAGCCCAACGGATCCGCGGATCCGGGATCTGCGGATCTCAAATTTCACGGATCTTTGGAAGGCCTAGTTGGCATTTAGTACTTAGTACCGTCGCTAGAGGTGATGTAGGCACGCAATTTCTCTGATGATTTCATAAGAGCGGTAGTCGTGTTCTCGAGATTCCTCTCTTCAGTGCAGCATGCGTCGAACCACTCGATTAACTGGCAGAGGTCATCCATCACGAGGTGCGCGCTCACATCGGTCCTCTCGTACTTTCTCAGTGAAGCCATGAGATGCGGCGCGTACTCCCTGAGTTGATCCAACTGGGAAGCCACCTCGGCGCTGTTACAAAGGGCGATAATTTGAGACATCTTCGAACTCGCGTTGTGATGTAGCTCTCGATTGAAGAAATCCGAGTATTCTCGCAGACGACCCGCGTGATAAAGAACGGCATTGAACCAACTGTTCCATCTCGTGAGGACTGTAACGGGGGGGGAGTTTTTCTGGTTTGCCGTTTTCCGCTAGGAATTGTTTGAAGCGTGTTTTCCGGGCCGAACATGCTGTGAAAGCCTTCTTGATGCAGCTGACCAGTTTGTTCACTTCTGGGAACGACGAAACCCACACTTCGCATGTCAAGTTGAGGATATGGGCTGTGCAGGTGACGTGAACTCCGTTAAGGAGGACGGCTTGCAGGGAGCACTTCCAGGCTTTGTTCATGTATGCCGCATTATCGGTTACGAGTGCGCTCACTTTCGATAAGGGAACATCGTATTTGAACAGGACCCGCAGGATGGCCTCGCTGACGGTTTTGTAATTCGTGCGTTCCAGAATGACGCATTCCATCAGGAAAGCTTCGAGGCTGTAGGCTTTCCCCTCACAGCTAGGGATTGCCAGCACATTCAATACATAGCGGTCTTAAATGTCTGTCGTTTCATCACAGACGATGGCTACACTTTCTCGCTCCGCCAGGAAGTTTTTCAATTTGGTCACATGAACCTCATATACTCTTGGTAGGTAGCTCCGCCTGAGTTGGCTTGCCGTCGGAATCGTCCCCGGGACGTCCGAATGGGACTGCAGGAAGAGTCGCAATGCTTGATTGTCGAGCGCGTGCAAGGGAACATTTGCCCCTGCAAAAGCTCCGACGAGGCCATAGAGGAAAAGCTGCCTCGCTCTCTTCTGTTATCTCTTCCTCGAAAAAATGGCTATCGACAGTCCTCTTCTCGCTTGCTCTCTCGAGATCTTCTCTTCTCCGTCGATGAGAAACACTCTTGAGGTGTTTCAACCAGCTACGTTTCCGAGTATGATCCACAATCACGTCGCAAGCTCTGCAGAATAGTTTCCCGTCTTCAACCCGGAACGAACCATCTTCGAACTGCCTGGCGCGGTCTGCGGGGGTCACCAGGGTGGACGTTTTCGAGATACTCATTCCTGCGGCAATTCCTGTTCACGCACGGGAGAATCGAGCAGAGTATCGGCCCATCACCTTAGTGTTCACGATCATTTTGTGCCAAGTGTGAGTTAGTCGATGACATTCACTTTCAGAAGCCGATACATGCTCGAAAAGCCGAGGTGTTGCGGAATGAGGCTCACATTTGGGAATCCCAACTCGACATTCATCGCGCGTACCTATATGTCTTGCGAACGAGTTGACGATTTGAGAGTTCCTTTGTATCGCTCCGGAATGAATATCTTTCGTAAATCACCCCGTGAAAATGCCGTGAATATACCGTGAAAATGCCGTGTTTTTTCACGGCCGCGACGAAGGTCACGGCGTGAGCCGCGACTGATTTCACGGTTTTTGACGCGGGAAATTCACGGTAATCCCGCGACCGATTTCCAGCCGTCTTTCTCGTGACCTCGAGAAATTCAACCCGGCATGATCGACAGCAGCAGTCTGAACGGAAAAGGGTACAGCCGAATAACGTGGGGATTTCGGCTACGAGCTGTTTTGGAAAACTGACTATATAGGGCGATAGGTCTCGGTTAGTGGAAGACTTTTTTACGAGTCTCCCAAAAATCGACGCGGCTTGTTTCGAGGAATCGGCCAATATTCGGAAAGCTTAAAATGCGATTTCCTCGGAAACGGTCAGAGCTAGAGGGTCGTGCTTGGTGTCGTTGGAAAGCTGACGAAAAATGCCACAATTTTGGCCCGGTCTCATTTTTCTCAGTACTTTTTATCATCATTTTTCTCCGAGATTGAATTTTCTTCGAGCTCCCAGACACCGAAGATCCTCGTGAACATGAATGACATTTTGTCACAAATAAACCTCGGATACCCATGTACGCGCACACCAAGTTTCATCGAAATCGGAATCGTCCAAATAGGTTCATTCGCGAACACTTCATTCCCTACCACTGATTTCCATGGTTTTTCGGAAAACGCCCATTGCCGCTCCCAATCTCTATTCCCTGGTCTGACTCTGACCCAGGATCTCGCGGCACACATTTGAATCTCCCCGCGCATCGAGCAGACGCTGCGCGCCCTCCTTGGCACTACACTTCGATCGAATTGACCGGCCGGAATTTTTATTTTTGACCAGCAGGGGACTTCATCCGGAAGCGATGATCGCGGCTTCGCTTGGATCGAGGACTCCTTCCATAAGGCAGCCCGCTCGCGAGACTACAGGGCAGTAATTCAACGCATGGGCATATCCGAGTTGGCATTCAAATTGGTCGAGAACTGGCTCGGCGGGCGAAGACAACAGTTCAAGCGAGGTGCGACTTCCTGAGAAGCCTCAGAGGCAACATGTGGAGTTCCACAGGGAGGAAGTCCCTACGAAATGCGGACATTATCGATACGGATCCCGCTAGACGCGCTGTTTTTGAAAAAAATTCTCCATGTAGAAACTCACTCTGTGCGATCTCGACTTCGAGCACGGCCTAATACGGGCGGGTGCCCCATCCGTTTCTTGGCTGCTTATAACTAGTCCCATCGGAGGCAACCGCAGTCACGCGACCGCCTTCGCCGTAAAACATCCCCCTGATTCGCGGGAAATATAATGAGACTACAGCCGGCCGTCTTTTCGGCTTCCGGTGCCTTCAGAGGACATTTTCTCGGAGTCGGGCAAGAGAGACCCATCAACTTTCCTTACGGAAACTCCGTAAGGAATATTTTGTCGGCAACAGGGATCGAACACACGCCACCTCCCGAACGAGCAGCGTCGCTGCGGCATTTTGCGAAGTGAAACGTACGTTTGCACGAGAAGTGACAAACGCGCTAACCACTCGACCACCCGTCGCGTCGGTTCAGAAAGACCCATCGGCGAGAACAGACGCGATTGCGGCGGTTCGTCGCGCCACCGGAGCCACCACAGTCGAAGCAAAGCGTACCTTAGTACCACATAGTGCCACATGAGAAGACTTTTTTGACAATCACTGGGCGGGGGGGCATTGGATGAGAAAGAAAATATCAACTTGCACAGCGGGGGATCATTCTGCAACCGCCAAGTTACATGTGCGCCGGAGTTAGCGAGGAGAACGAGCCGAAAAACGGCTCACAAACGAAGCGCTTGCGCTTTTATTCTATCGGGGGGATAGGGGGGATTACGATGATACTTAGGAGCATGAGATAGACCCCGGATCAGTCTGCGTCACTATCTTCCTTGATAACAGGAACGATAGCTCCATCCCGGAACAGCGACTCAAGAATCTCCGCAGGTCTGAGGATTCGGGAGAGATATCGCGCATAAGATAGATAATACACGACAGAAGCTACGAGGGAGCAGCAACCGACTCTACTGTCCGAGCGCCATTAGCACACTCGCAGTAATGTCGCTTGATTCCCGCATAACCTAGCGTGTCGGGCTCTTAATCGATATAACACCTGTAGCTATTGCTCCTCACATGACTCGACCGAACCTCTACTTTGAGGATGTTGCTCTGGTCCCGGTGAAACTTTAGGTTGATCGTGTTGTCATCGTTCAGCAATCTACGGTAGCACGTATCCGACCCTGCTGGCCCCGATTCAAATACCTCAAAACAGGGCCATCAGGCTCGTTCACGCTGCTGGTTATCGTGCACACGTTGCTCCGCTGATGCGAGTGATCAATACGAGAGGACTCGACGAACTATACTCGATATCTGTCATTCTGCTTGTCTACACTCGACTCAATGAATTCGCTCGACCCCACCATAAGACCCGTGCATGGAGGCACGGCAAACTATTGGCCCTCAGTGGAAAGATTGGTATCTATCGCCACACACCGAAGCACAAGTTCATCGAATTATTCAACGATTTACCAGCCGAAGTTGCCAGCTACATTGAAAATCCCTGCGTCACTTCTAAGAAGTTCCTTACAAATCTACTCAAAGCTCATTTCGTTACCGATCCCAATACGTCATAGTCTGTACCTCATGAATCTCCCCCGAAACCCATTCCTCAACTCGAATGCCACTGAACGCTCACTTCCGTAACACAGGTCAGTTGACCTATCACGGAGTGTCATTAATTGTATCATCCGTTGTAATAAACGAATCAGTTCACGTAAAAAAAAAAAAAGACTCAGCCAGATGAGACACAGATTGGGAGAGCTGGTAGGTTCCAGTGAATAGGATCTTGAGATCCTTCTCTGTCGGTATCGGGAAGTCAGAAATCGAGTCAGAGGTAACGGTCGACTATGACCGCCTCATTCTGTTCCATCCATTTTGTACAGCTTCTTGACCCAATGAATTCGGGACTTGTAGCATCTGCTGCATGCGTGCCAGAACCTCATCGAACATACCCTAATCGGATAAGAGGCGCTTCCCGAAACGGTTGTTCAAATAACAAGCGATCCTTGTTAGAACTCCAATCCTCGGGAGCAGATCATTGTCAACTCGATGATCCAGGAGTCTGTATTTCTGTTTGATTATACCGTGTACAGCTTCTACCGCCCATCGAATTTTCGTCACGAATCGAGATGCGTTGGCCTCATCCGTGGGCAATTGTTTGCGCTGACCTGAGGCTGGCATATAGACAGTGAGACCCAGCTCCTCTAGCTGAGTCTTCACATCCCGGAAGCCTTGATCCGCGAAACACATGTCACCCGCTCTCAAGAAACCGCCTAGACCAGTCGGGTCCCGCATAGCGTCCGCCATGATTTTGGCATCGTTGACATTCGCATTGTGGGGTCCCAGCATGTCGATGATGTATCCAGTGGTTGTACAAATGGTAAACGGTTTACAAAGTGGCGCTTTCTTCTGTATTGAGTACGATTTTCTCTGGCACGAGTTGTTTGCGCTTTTACCGTGACGAATATACGTTCCATCAAATATCAGAGCCAAAGAATCTCTTGCTCCAAAGAGCTGTCTGACGAACTCTGATCTCTCATTCTGGATCAAGTCCTCTCGCGCCCGAGCTGAGAAGTCAAGTCAAGTCAATCAAGTCCTCTCTCTAGCCAAGAGCGGGGTTCCGGAGTCCTCATCGTCTAGCCAAGAGCGGGGTTCCGGAATAGGGAGCCCAACTCGCCCTACTTCGGGATGGGGTGAACTCCAAATCCGAACGAGGAGAGCGCGCAGCGTCTGCTCGATGCGCGGGAAGATTCAAATGTGTCCCGCGAGATCCTGGGTCAGAGTCAGACCAAGGAATATAGATTGGGAGCTGCAATGGGCGTTTCCCGAAAAACCATGGAAATCAGTGGTAGGGAATGAAAAGTTCGCGAATGAGCCTATTTGGACTATTCCGATTTCGATGAGATGAAACTTGGTGTGCGCGTACATGGGTATCCGAGGTTTATTTGTGACAAAATTTCATTCATGTTCACGAGGATCTTCGGTGTCTGGGAGCTCGAAGAAAATTCAATTTCGGAACAATGGTGATAAAATGTACTGAGAAAAATGGGACCGAACTAGAATTGTGGCATTTTTCGACAGCTTTCCAACGACACCAAGCACGACCCTCTAAATCTGAACGTTTCCGAGGAAATCGCTTTTTAAGATTTTCGAACTTTGGCCGATTTCTCGAAACAAGCCGCGTCGATTTTTGGGAGACTCGTAAAAAAGTCTTCCACTAACCGAGACCTATCGCCCTATATAGTCAGTTTTCCCAAACAGCTCGTAGCCGAAATCCCCACGTCATTCGGCTGTACCCTTTTTGGGAAGCTAAGCTTCCTGATTTCAGAGGTATGGGAAGCTATAGCTTACAAAGCTCCCCGCTGGCGCCGCCACCGTACACGTCCATCTGGTGCTGGAGGCAGGTGGCTTCGCTCTGACCGAGAAGATTGATGTCGAAGACAGCGACCAGGTTGTCAAGTTTATAGTGCTGAGCGAAATTCATCGCTCCCCAAATTGAGCCCTCCGCGGCTTCACCGCCTCCCATAATGCAGTAGACGCGGTAGTCCAGCTTGTCGAAGTGCTTTGCGGTGTACGCCATACCGGCCGCACAACTTACAATTAGACCTTGTCCGAGAGATCCGGTTGCCACATCAACGAACTCTAATTTCGGCGTTGGATGACTCCCGAGGTCGCTGTCGATGTTCCGGAGATCCATGAGCCGTTCCTCGGGAAAGAGACCGGCAACTGCCCAAGCCGCGTAGAGGATCGGAGCTGCGTGACCCTTCGATACACCAGTCGGTCCGAAGGAGCGTTCTTGGGATCGCTGAGTGCGTGTTCCATCTTGTCGAAGAACAAAAGTGACAAATGTGAAACACGACAATCTCAGAGGAATAGCAAGTCTTCCAAAGAAGCGAACACTGAAAAGATTGCGATCGGTCACTGATATCGAACAGAATTTCCCAAATGTGGTTTGCAAAACAAAATACCCGCCACAAGTTAAATTTTCCAGTGCGCCGTTTAAGCTTGTTTCTGATGTACCGATACGGTTAATGGTTAATGGTTAATGGTTTATTGTGATCTAGATTGAGGTGTATATCTGTTTGTTTGTATATACATAGTCAATCAGCCTTTCATATCAGGCGCGAAATTCAGCAGATCGTTGTTTGTCCCAGTCCTCCAGGATTCTTTTTGTCCTTCTTACTTCGGTTGCATTGTTTGCTTCTTCGTGGAGTCCGAGACGGCACAGGAGTTCTTCTCCCGTGTGGTAGATGTCGTTGCATTCGAAGATGACGTGTTCCATCGTCTCTTCGTAGATGCCACACCTGGGACAGGTTTTGTCGATTCCGGGGTACATCTTGTGGGCTCTGGTTGGCAACATGTTGGCTCTGGCCAAAGCTAGGAGGGCGCTTCCCTTACTGTTATCGTAGGTGAAGCTAGTTACACCTCGAGTCTTCTTTCCCATGGCGTAGGTACTGAGGCTCGTCTTGAGGAGCATGTTGTCTCTCCACATCGCCTCTTGGGTCTCTCGTATCCTCTCTTTGATCCTTTTGTTGAAGATATTCGAGAGCGGGCGTCCTTCTACATCGAATTGGAGACTGATGTCTGAGCACTTGTATTTTGCTCGAAGTCGTTCGGTCTCCTGGTACGCCTTGGTTTTCTTCAGAGTGAGCTCCATCATTCTCAAGATCGCTTTCGGCCATCTATTTTCAGGCATCGATCTCACTCTTTCGAAGTATCTTAGTTTGCTCTGGGCATCTCTTGCTTCGAAGGATGACCATCCAAGTTCGCCTTCGACGAACTCGTTCGATACTCTCGATCCTGGAATTCCTAGTGCCCACTTCCCTGCTTTCCGCTGGGCTCTATCCAGGGTGTCCCTCAAATTGGCGCTCCTCACCAAGACCGAGTTGGCATAGGTGAGTTTCGGGACGGCGGTTGCTTTCCACTGCACTCTAGTGATCTCGAATCGGTTGAAACCCCAGAGAGACGTAGCATGCATTGCATGCAGGGCGGAATTCGCCCCTTTCGCCCAGGCTTCCTCTTGTGCATTGAGGTAGTTCCTGGAGTCGGATAGGGTTATCCCCAGGTACTTGTAGTTTTTTGCAACTGGGATGGTTTGGCCTTGTATGGTCAATGTTTTCTTCCTACCCACTTCGTGGGGCGAGTAGATCACGACGGCACTCTTCTCTGGATTGAATAGGAGTTTATTCCGGTTTCCATATTCTGTGGTGACCTCCAGGAGTTTCGCCATGTCGTTGTGGTTCCTCGCCATCAGGACGAGGTCGTCGGCAAAGAGTAGGCCGGGGATGTCGAAGTGTGTTTTTCTCTCGTATCCCACGTCCATCTCGCTGTTCTGACCTGGAATCCGACTCCGTGGTTCTGGAGTTTGGTCTCAAGGTCCCAAATGTATAGCATAAACAGGACACACGACATCGGGCATCCTTGTCGGAGTCCCTGGTTCGTTTCTATCCATCTCGAGGTGTTCTCGTTGAAGGATATGTGGGCTCTGTTGTGTGTATACAGTTTCTGTACGACCTCCAGCAGCCCTGCTTCCATGTCAATGGTCCGGAGCTTTTCCCATAGTATCAACCTATCTACACGGTCGTACGCCGCCGTGCAGTCCAGGAAGACACAGATTAGTCCTGTTTTGTCTAATCGCGATAGCTCAATGGCTGAGGTCAGGATGAATATGTTGTCGTCCCCTCTTCTGCCCGTGCGGAATCCGTTTTGCATCTCGCCCAGGATTTTTCTCTCCTCCATCCAGGTTTGCATCCTCTTCACGATTATTTTCGTGAATATCCGATACAGGATTGATGAGATAGTTATTGGTCGATAGCTTTCAAGTACTCCCGGTTTCGAGTTGGCTTTCTCCAG
>NW_003805142.1:11345-20769 GCF_000255335.2 Galendromus occidentalis | reverse complement strand
ACCGACGTGCATGTGCAAGATGCTGAGAACAAGCTTTTTGGAAGTGATGCTCTTCATGGGCGTGATTTTGAGGAACGCCTAAGAGATTTCAACCGCGACGCAGGGCAGTGACCGCGCTCTACCCCGTAGCACCTATATCAGAGCTGTGCGCCACCATCGAATCCGACGGCGGCGGGGGAATTTTTCGCAGCGGCGCGCCGCGGCGTTTCACGACGCGGAATACAATTCGCGGCGGCGTGATAATTGATACCCGTTACGGGAAGCCACTTATATTTTTGTACACATTTTCCCTTTTTCTCGTATCATCTCTTGCCTTAGCTAGAAGAGAGAAGGACACGACACATGGCATGAAGGAGAACATCACAGAATCCGGAGATTTCGCCCTTGGGAATCCGTTCGATTAAGACTCATTCTCCCAAGTCTCGAGCATCGGGAGTCTCATAAGAGGAGCGGATCCCCAGCTGCTTGGCGACTTCAAGAAGAGCTCACCTTTGACTGGTATATCGAAGCGTTCGATTTGTGGAGAACCACTGAGATTTCTTGTTTCGGATCCGCCATTCACGCCTAGTTCCTTAACATCTCCACCAAGAAACAACAAACCCTACCAAACTCGTCTCTATGAGGAGATCTCGGAGGAATGAACACCACGGGAACGCTGCGATCCCTCTCAGGCCTCGATGTCGAATTCGTCACATTGGACGGCGAGACGGAGGGCATGTCGGCATCGCGTTTAAACAACGTTCTCAGACTAATTCGGAGACAGGGTTCCGGAAAATGAGCTTCGATTTGAATGATTCTCGTTGAGCGATTCTTATAGGAATCTCGCGCTACGAGCTCCCGGAGTCTCTCGATCTCTGACAACCTGTACGCGTTTCATGGGGAGAGATTCCAATGCGATTCGTTTGTGGTCTGGGGTCTTCCTTCCTTCATATCTCACATGATGTTAAGTAATATAGCGTAATCTAGTGGAAATCTCGGGAAACACACGTGGCGCGCCGCCGACAAAAATCGCCCGCGGCGACGCGGCGGCGTACCCTGGAAGCTTTGCGGCGGCTGGCGGCGCGCCCCAGAGCACGGCGCGCCGGCGGTTCGACCGCGTGGCGCACCGCTCTGATCTATATGCACATACAGAATACAGGACGGGAGCCCAATGTCGGACGAACACGAACTCTTCGACCTCCTGCTCTGGCCTTATTCCTGCTGCTAGCACGAGACATCGAGGCAAATCCAGGACCGAACTGCGCAGCTCGCAATGGCTCATTCCAGAGCTCGAGCTACAGAACACGCTGCGAGCGCTGCAAACGAGAGACCCACGAACACTGCTGCTCTCAAATCCCAGTCAGCGCAGGAGGGAAATGCAAAGCCTGCTTCTGGATCGAATAGCAATGACTCATCATCACTCACGAGAACATCAAAGGTCATTGTGAGTACACGGAACCATTGAAGGCGATAGGGAGGAGACTCGTAGGAATCAACAGGAAGATAGAAGGTGAGAACAGCTCCAAAATCAATAGATCAAGATCTCGATCAAGATCAGCTGTGAGAACACCAATCACGCAACATGGACGTCCGACAACGATGGCACCCACGACGCCGAAGCTAACAGGCAGGGAATTTTTCGAGGAGAAGGTGGAACAAAACCAATGGCGAACAATTAGCAGAAGGAGGAACACTGGAAGACCATCGAGAGGGGGTGGGATAAATACAATCCCCAACAAATCCCCCGGCACTAACCGGATGACAACGCTCAGGGCGGTGGAGCATGTACCCGAACGACAACGGCTCCGAGCGCTGTTCGTGAGCAGAGTCAACCTCGAATACGTTGGTCGAACCAGTGATGAGATCCTACACAGAGAGTTGTAACGAAAAGGACCGAAAGTTCGAGGAAGCGAACTTTTCGAAGGGCCTGGCATTAAGAACGGGCGAATGGAGGCGTAACCACCAGCCGAACAGGAAACTCATTTTCGTACTATGTATCTTGACGTGGCATGGTTACCATTACTTGATATGTATGGAAAAGGTATGCTACGACCCGGACGGTTGTGTATGTTTTGGTCGAGAAATGAATATAACTCGATACCCTTTAGAAGAATAAACATGCATTGGGTACGAAACGCTGGAAGAAACGGTCCGGGAACTTCAGGACCACAAGGTAGAAATTCTTAGGAACCTACTGTCCTCCTCTGAATGGATAAAACGCCATATCTTTATTCAATTGGTATTTCATGATTGTCCCGAAATTCAAGGCATCGTATATCTGGCGAAAGCACTGGAGAGAGCCTGAGCGTAGGGACCGGTCAGGGTGTTCACCAATTGGGCGGAGATGTTTCGGTTCACTTGGCGAGAGAATTCGGCGAAGCTGAAAACAGAATCCGATAATATTTTTTTTGCATCCTCTACTTTGCAGGATCTCACTGAGAATCACGACTGTGAGTTTCTATCTTCGTACCGTGGCGCGTTCAACTCGAGCTTTCCCCGGAGAACTCTGGTGGTAGCCGTAATTGAGTCAACTTCAATGCGAACGGACTTAGGCTGATATCCTCGCATGCCGTGAACTTGGATCACAGCTTGAGTTCCGTTGTCGATCCGAGTGCCGGTCGAGATAGGATGAACTGTGATCGCGCTGTCTCCCTGTAAGCGGGAATTCCGTCGTTACCGGGCTGTGATGAGCATGAGTTGTTCGCTATCATACGGCGTCGATTCTGAGGATCAGGATTTCTCGACCGAGTACCAGGATCGTCGACTTACCTGGACATCAACATTCATCATGATTTGAGTTGAGCCCAAGAGCACATTGCAGATGAACAATCTATTGGAACCGGCTTGATGATAAATGCAATCGCCGGTACGCACGAGTCCGCCGAGGCCGACGATTGATCCTTGAGTGAAGTTGGCTCTCAAGTCGCGGTTGAAAGGTCCTGTGGAACTCCAGAGACGTCAGCGATGGGGGATTGTCTCGCGATTAGGAACGATCCGCCGTTCTATAGAATGATCTACCGATCATGGCAGCTCGTGCGAACGTACCATTCGAGGGAACGAAAACTTCGAACGGGCTCGCCCGAGCAGGATCGAGGCCTAGGGTATTGAGCTGCGGAAAGGAAACAAAGCAATGAACCTTCGGAGCTTTTCCGGACATGCTCTCAGAGAAAAATACGCATGTATTTCCTATAGAGCGTCTACTCGGCTGGAAGCTCACCTGATTCCTCAAATCCGCGAGAACTCTATCCATTAGAGAGTTGGCGGCAGGGTCTCCGCAAGCGACAGAAGCCGCAGCAGCTATGAGTAGAACTCGGGCGAACATTACCAATGTGTGCCGTAGCTTATCCTGTCAGATCGAATGCCTTCTCAGACTCCGTGAACTCGAAGATCGACTCTTCATCCGCCTACATCATCAAAACGGCCACTCCAGGTCGCTCTACTCACGTTGATACCAAGTTGAGCGCTTATCCCAGCTTTGGCGTCTGTCAGGGAGAAGCCGCATTTTATAGCAATGGAGGAATAGGACACCACCATGCAACACTGTCGTGGGAAAATCCGTAGGCTCCTTGTTGCCCTACTCGTGACTCTGAGGTCCAGGGGATTACGGTATCAAGAATGGGTTGCTTATCTTGTGCCCGGACAGGCCGCAGATGTTTTTCTGGACAGGTCACCACTAACGGTGACTCGATATCCTTAGAAGCGATTGGTGCGAGCCCTCTCGTCCATTTACTTAGAGCCGACACCGGCGGGAGCTTTCCCGTCGCGTGGGAAATTCCTTTATTGTACTACCTGCGATACAAAGGTCGATCACACACGGAAACACAGCTGCCTGAAACACTTGGAGTCGGCCGCTCATAGACAGAGTGCGTGTTCTTGAGGAAAATCCGTAGGCTTCTTTTTGCTCTAATCGTGATCCTGAGGTTCAGTGGATTACGGTATTAGGAATCAGTCGCTTGTCTTGTGCCCGGACAGGCCGCAGATGTTACTCAACGCGACTTGATATCTTCAGAAGCTATTGGCGCGAGACCTCTCGTCCGTTCACTTGGAGCCGACATCGCATCAATCTCCACCGCGAATTCGCTTTGTTCTCTTGTGCTGTATTCCATTGGCGCTCAACAACCCTGCCCCACGGTTGTCACACCACAGAGTGAACGAACGATCCAACTCCACAGTAGGAAGCTCAAAGAAATTCGCGAACAACTTCACCTCTCGACAGGCTGCTGGACAAGCCGTATGCTCCGCTTCGGTCGAAGACAGCGCAACCGTGGGCTGTTCCTTACTGACCCAGGAGACGCAAGCTTCGACCATCATGAAGGCGTAGCATGTAGTCGATTTTCTACACTCACGACGACCGCCCCAGTCGGCATCAGAGTAGGCGGCGAAACTCTCCGTCCGTACCCATCGAACTTCAACCTGAAGTCTAGGGTTCCCTCCAAGTATCGCAAGATCCTCTTTACCGCAATCCAATGGGTCGTCGAAGGATCTGAGAAAAATTGGCCAACTTGGCGAACAGCATAGCACATACCGGGGCGCCTTGTTTGAGAGATGTGGATGGGACATCCGACCGCTTCGCGGTACGGGGCATCCATTGCCTCCTCAATCGCTCCGCCTGGCACAGCAGGCCTTGTCACAGGTTCCGAATGCTGCATCCCGAACCTCTTGGGAACTCTTCGGATGTTTGCAGCTTGAACCAAGAGAATCAGTCGATCCTTGACTCTCTGGGTGATGCTTATCACGAGACAGTACTCAGCATCTCCCCAATCTTTTGAGGGGAAGATTTCCCAAAGCCTCTCGACAACATTCACCCTTAAAGCATCACTG
This sequence comes from Galendromus occidentalis, assembly GCF_000255335.2. NCBI lineage: Eukaryota > Metazoa > Arthropoda > Arachnida > Mesostigmata > Phytoseiidae > Galendromus > Galendromus occidentalis. The sequence goes on along the minus strand of NW_003805142.1, from coordinate 15,969 downwards.
TTCGTAAGGAAATAAGGAAATCATCGACGTAGACCGTCATCACGAGTATCTGGCTCTCCTTCTCGAAGGAGTGGAAGCATCGATCTGCTCCGAACTCTATGAAACCCAAGGACTTCAGCGCTTAGTTTAAGGCCAAGAACTATACTCTCGCCGCTTGCTGCGAGCCGTTCAAGGATTTTTTGAGCAGACAGACCTTCCCGGCTTCGTGGAACATATCTGGCTGCTCCATTAGTATTTCCTCCTGAAGCTTACCATGCAGATAGGCTTTTTCAACATCCAGCTGGTGAATTCTCCATCCCTGGCACACCGCTTGCGCCATCAGGAAACGGAGCGTCGAAATCTTAACGACCGGAGAATACGTTTCATCGAAGCCTACTCCCTTCGTTTGTTCACAGCCTCGACCTCCCAGCCTGGCTTTGTACTTCGTGATCTCCCCTTGACTGTTTCGCTTCAATTGGAAAACCCATCTCGACGTGATGATCTTCCTCCCCTCAGGTCTGTCGACCAAGACCCAAGTACCACTTTTCTCGTGGGCCTTCATCTTGACCTCCATCGCAGCTCGCCATTGATCAGCATCATCCCTTGAGCGGGCCTCCCGGACAGAGCACGGAGAGTCATACTCCGCCTTGGAAAATGGGCCAGACGCGCAAACATACTCATACCAATCTGACCACCTGTCTCTGTGATCATCATCATAAGGACCGGAACCCGTTACTAGCCTCGATCTTGGACCGACTGCGCCAAGCATCGGTCTCGGATCCACTCCAAACATCGGCTGTGAATCCAGCAAGAGCAGCATCGATCTCGGACCTTCAGCCTCGAGCACTTGTCCCGGATCTGCTACAAGAGGCACCAACTCCGAACCCGCTACAAGCATCGATTCGTCCATTGACCCATCCCATACCCCATGAGCCGCCATCACGGTCTCATCGAAAAAAAAGACCGCAGGCGTATATTTGGTCGTGACCGAAGAGAGAATTTCCGTAGGACTGCGCAAAAGCATTTTCATTAATTGAGGCAGAATAAAGTAGGTTTGTGGTGACTAGAATAGCTGATATCGATCACATGCCGGTATTCTTCGATTCCCCTGGAAAATGTGCGGTCGATGCAAGTCCCATTGCGGGAAGTGGAAATGTTCGTGTTATTGACTCTTTCAAGATAAAAATTTCCCCGCATGTAAGTGAGCACTTTTCATTCGTGTCGCGGGCTTTTTTTTTCGCAATTGAAATCACCGCATAATATCATTTTTTTTTGTTCGAAGTCGGCTCTGTCGACTCGATGACTGCACTGTATGAATCGAAGAAGCCGATGACGTCCTCGATCGAGGATCCCGGTGTAATGTAAACGCACAGTAAGAGGATGCGGTGTTCCCATCACATGACACACTGCGGTACTATTGTGGTGCCCTTTAGCTCCACTCTCTCAATCATGAATCATGTTATCAGTTATCATGTTGCGACTTTCGTACCACAATTCGAACCACAGCCTTTTAAGTGCTGTTTTCGTAACTCTTCGACGCTCGATGAAATCGAATCAATCGATACCATGCAAAAACGTGACTGAATTTGGACCCGGCCCACAAGGAAGCGTGGATATTCATTATAGTTTATACCGAAGGAGGACGAGACCGAGTCATAGTTTTCTTCTGAGGAAGGACGGTCGTGAAAAGATATTATCGACCATGTACCGTTTCCCTTGCATTTGTTTACTCTCGGGAGGGGTCTATAGAAAGTGCGACATCCTACGTCAACACATTTCTCGCCCTCTCCACCATCGATCACGAAGTGGTACGAGACGGTGGGACTTCGATTCAGCGCAGCATCCAACAAAGATACGCATCCTCGCCGTCTTATCCCTCTTCTTACTCTTCTCCTTCGTTACGTGCGCACAGACTAAACAACCAAAATCCCGGAGAAAACTCACATCAAACTTCCTCCCAGACCAAGCCGCTTCGGGGCACATTTCTTCATGAGCCTTCGTCGGACTAATGTTCTCCAGAGTAGATGTAGTGTTGATAGCTTCTGCCCAGGACTCCCGTCCGAGACCTGAATCCACCAACATCGACCTTGCTTTCTTAAGTAAGGTTCGTAGAGCCTTCTCGGCACGGCCGTTCATATCAGGACAGAAATGCGTAGTCGTTTCATGTCTGATCTCTCTTTCGACGAAGAAAGCGCTCAAACACTATGAAGTACAGGTGTCCACCGATACTCCGCTCGCTCTTCGGACCAAAGGATCAAGAGAATTTCGCGGGATGTAAGATATGTTAGCATAGCATTCATGGAACACGTGTCCGAGCGGTACAGTTCTGAGTCCGGACCCAAGCACCGCGCCACGGCGCACGCTTTTCCGCTCTTCTTATCCAAAATGTTGCATTCCAATTCCTCAACCTTGAACCCTTCCGTGGCCAATTTCTTGACTGAGATTTGATTTGCCGTAAGCACGGGAACGAACAGAACACCGCTCAGCTTTGTGCGCCATACCAGCAGACCACAGAATCCCCTTTGTGGGTTCATGCGACCTCTTTAACACCCCTCGCTTCCTCGATGTGCTTCAGGCGCCCGGGATCCCATAAACGCAGATTCTTATTCCTTCTTCCGCTGCCTTCTGGCCTCACTCAAAAGCCTCTCTTTCACAGAATCGGTCGTGAGTCCTTGCTGTGCAATGCTTTGGATCAATGGGTTGAGCTCCTCAGGCAGCTTCCCGAGGATGAGTGCTGCCAGGAGTTTATCCTCGATTTTGTTGTTGATAGCCCTCGACTGCTGCGCGATGGGGGTTTTCCTGCTGATGCAGTCCTCCATGTCTACGCAGTCCGATTACTTCAAGCTTGATAGTTCCTCGATAAGAGTCACTCCCCGAAAGACACCAGTCGGTTGGTATGGTTTTTGCTGAGTCTCCTAGACCTCTTTGCCACCGCGAGCATCCCGGATACAAGAGGGAAGGTGGCTCTTAATCTTGATGCCGGAAACAAGAGCGCTCTCCGATCTTTCGTCGAGGTACGGATAATTCTCGGATTCTTGACCGCTCTGCCACAAATCACATCCGAAAAAGTGTAACTCCATAGCAAGACGCCAATCCATGTAATTCCTTGAAGTCAGATTCGGCCCCTCGACGGGAGGCGCTTCGAGTGTTGCTACGATTGACCAAAGTCTCTAGCATAGGGTATCGATCCCCGACCGCCGAATTATCTTGGATATCCCCTGCCGACCTGTCCGCCGAACTGGGATCGACAAATCTCATCTGGAGCTCCAATATAATAGCTTATTCGCCCGAATCATCAAGACAAAGAGACTTCATGGTCGAATCTCAATGGAAGTTTATTTTCATCGAAATTTACGACATCACGACGCGAGACGAGAGCGAGAGAGCCCTCGATTCAGTATACCCGCCCGCTGCCTGATTCTCAGATCCGTCATTCACAGTCCGCCCAAGATGCAAGCGGCAGTTCCCGATGTTTCAGAACCATGAATTGCAGCCGAGGCGGCAAGACGTGCGCCTCAGATTCAGGAACCCTTTTCGCGGCGTAGCAGCTGAGCCGGGAAACTTTCGAGCCGAAATTTGTCTTGAGCTCGTCTGCGGCATCCAGGCTGCAGCAAGCGTGGCGCTGGAGGGTTTTAGTGAATTCTGCACTCCACCGGCATGACAGCAGCCTACTGAGTGCGGTGGGAGAGTTATCCGGGTCCTCCTCTTCCACTGGCGCGGGCTGACAATCGAGCCACCCATCATCGTCCTTCGGCAGATATTCCCGAACCTTGCGGAATAAAACTGGCAGTCCTGCGCTTGATACCATCAGTGAGGCTTTCTTCTCGAGGAGGGCCGTAATAATTTTTTCCTCATTCTTACACTGGCAGTTGGAGTCGCAAACCCCTCGGCTGAATATTGCGTCCGCGGCGAAGTTCAGGAATATAGTGGCTACCGTTTGCGGTATCTCCACCGTCCGGTCTTCGAGGATGATCGAGAGGCAGTCGTAAAGCATAAGAGGGCAGATTTCTCCGCCAACTTTGAATATCGTTAGCAGTCCCTGCCACGAAGAATCCGAAGTAGCGAAGCATCGGTCTATCGCCCCTTGGAATTCCAAATTTATGACTGATGCGACAAGGGGCGACAAGTCCCGTCTGCTGAGGAGGGAGTGCATGCGGGCGACGGCCCGCAGATCCCCACATTCCCGGAAAATCCATGAGTTATCCTTGTGGATTTCTTCGGTGAATTCCTCGAAGTGGAGGAAGTGGCAATACTGCACGATGAATTCGATGGGATCACCGTCCGAAATCGCTTGCTCCATGCTCTCGATCTCTTCGATGGTTGAGAATATTTCACGATTCCGAGACGCCTTCATCACCTTCACAAGAATCGGGAACTTCTTCATTCGCTGGAGTTTCCTGAAGAATTTCAGTTTCCCCTCTGCAGGGGTGAGCCCTGTCTCATCGCGTCCATTTGCTTCTGGACGAGCAGGACCATGGCCGCGACATTCTTCTGCCACAACCTCCCGTTTTTTTCACGATTCTTGTCGACTTGGACTTCAGCTTGGGCCCTGGAAGGTTTGGAACGTGATTATTAGAGACGTTATACGGCCTGGCAGATCCTTGTCTAGGTGCGGCGTCCGTTTTCCCTCATTCAATCGAGAACG
>NW_003805142.1:9663-11325 GCF_000255335.2 Galendromus occidentalis | reverse complement strand
CGATGGTTGAGAATATTTCACGATTCCGAGACGCCTTCATCACCTTCACAAGAATCGGGAACTTCTTCATTCGCTGGAGTTTCCTGAAGGATTTCAGTTTCCCCTCCTGCAGGGGTGAGCCCTGTCTCATCGCGTCCATTTGCTTCTGGACGAGCAGGACCATGGCCGCGACATTCTTCTGCCACAACCTCCCGTTTTTTTCTACGATTCTTGTCGACTTGGACTTCAGCTTGGGCCCTGGAAGGTTTGGAACGTGATTATTAGAGACGTTATACGGCCTGGCAGATCCTTGTCTAGGTGCGGCGTCCGTTTTCCCTCATTCAATCGAGAACGCCTGGTTCCCGGGAGAAGCAATGGAAAAGCTCGAGGATGCCCCTCAAGATTTGCATTCGCTTGTGCATACTTGTCTTCTTTTAGAGGAAAGTTGCAAGCTCGAGGTCTCATCTTCGTGAGTACACTGTAGTGTATAGTCACTAGTCATGGTGGATCTCTCGATGGAACAATTTTATTGGCTTCCCGCCGCCTCCGCTAGTATCTCGACTCTTTGTACTTCGGAATCCTTCATGATGCCACAGAGCCGGTCGCTCGTCACTAGTACTTACATTTTCGATGCTGTCGCTTGTCTCTTCGAAACAGGAAAGGCAGTTGTCAACCAGAACTCTTCGTCAGGCGAAGATTTTAGCTCCAAGATTAAGGGTCGCGAAGAGCAGTCTTAGCTTGAGCTTGCAGAGGATGAACTCCCGATAGACGGTGAGTGTCGAGAACGGATCAATTTATTCTCTGAGTCTCCTACTGTAGGAAAGAGGTGAAGAAGATGTATGAGAGTTCTAGCCTCGACCGCCCACGGAACTCTCTCTCGTGTATGCCGCATGCGGAGAGCTGCGGCCTAATGAATTATGGGGTGGGGGTCATCCTGAGTCGCATACGCAGATTCCGAACTCAATTGAGATGGGTGATCGACGAGGTATTTCTGCATGACCCGGTGACTCAACATTCTCGAAGCTCTCCTCTCGATAGGGGGCGCCGAGGTCTCCTCTCTGGCGAGAGCTCCGCAACATCGCGCCCGGGTAGCCTGAAGAATTCCCCAAGCGGAATGCAGTTCTCAATAATGCTTGCGGAGAATCGGAACATGGTCAGTCAATTGAACATCATCTACGAATCGAATTCTGATTCTTATTCAATTCAATTCAATCACCGACGTGCATGTGCAAGATGCTGAGAACAAGCTTTTTGGAAGTGATGCTCTTCATGGGCGTGATTTTGAGGAACGCCTAAGAGATTTCAACCGCGACGCAGGGCAGTGACCGCGCTCTACCCCGTAGCACCTATATCAGAGCTGTGCGCCACCATCGAATCCGACGGCGGCGGGGGAGTTTTTCGCAGCGGCGCGCCGCGGCGTTTCACGACGCGGAAAACAATTCGCGGCGGCGTGATAATTGATACCCGTTACGGGAAGCCACTTATATTTTTGTATACATTTTCCCTTTTTCTCGAATCATCTCTTGCCTTAGCTAGAAGAGAGAAGGACACGACACATGGCATGAAGGAGAACATCACAGAATCCGGAGATTTCGCCCTTGGGAATCCGTTCGATTAAGACTCATTCTCCCAAGTCTCGAGCATCGGGAGTCTCATAAGAGGAGCGGATCCCCAGCTACTTGG
>NW_003805142.1:0-9312 GCF_000255335.2 Galendromus occidentalis | reverse complement strand
GTAATATAGCGTAATCTAGTGGAAATCTCGGGAAACACACGTGGCGCGCCGCCGACAAAAATCGCCCGCGGCGACGCGGCGGCGTACCCTGGAAGCTTTGCGGCGGCTGGCGGCGCGCCCCAGAGCACGGCGCGCCGGCGGTTCGACCGCGTGGCGCACCGCTCTGATCTATATGCACATACAGAATACAGGACGGGAGCCCAATGTCGGACGAACACGAACTCTTCGAGCTTCTGCTCTGGCCTTATTCCTGCTGCTAGCACGAGACATCGAGGCAAATCCAGGACCGAACTGCGCAACTCGCAATGGCTCATTCCAGAGCTCGAGTTACAGAACACACTGCGAGCGCTGCAAACGAGAGACCCGCGAACACTGCTGCTCTCAAATCCCAGTCAGCTCAGGAGGGAAATGCAAAGCCTGCTTCTGGATCGAATAGAAATGACTCATCATCACTCACGAGAACATCAAATGCCATTGTGAGTACACGGGACCATTGAAGGCGATAGAGAGGAGACTCGAAGGAATCAACAGGAAGATAGAAGGTGAGAACCGCTCCAAAATCAATAGATCAAGATCTGGATCAAGATCAGTTCTGAGAACACTAATCACGTGTCAGATCAAAGCGGGCGAGTGTGCAGCAACCACGGCTCGATTGACTGACGATATTCCGCTTCTCCGCGAACATTCTCGAGGCCTGCATTCCGCTCGAGGAATTCTTCAAGCTACCCGGATGCGATGTGGCGCAACCGGAGTGTTTTCCTACTTCTCAAGAGAGTATTGACTCTCATAGATTGTCGATTGCCCCATGAAGTCCTTTGGCGGAAGAATTCGGGGAGTTGAGTCGACGGTTTTTTGGGATAGAGGTCGCAAAACTCGATCGGACCAAGGGTGTGGTGCGGAAGTTAGCTCTGGAATAGAGCTACCGATATTGTACGGCTCGGCCGAAGGACGCTCGATCCAGGAAAAACAAAACGACTTTCATTCCGTGCGGATCGATGGACGGTCCCTTCTCTCAATCGTCGCATTGCGAAAGGACATCCATAGTCAGGGGAACACCTGTGTCGTTGTATCGAGACGATGAGAAGTAGTGACGCGCTCGAGCCTGGATGTTCTTCACAAATTCTTGGGATTTCGTTTGAGTGGTCGTTTTGATCTACCAACGTTTCGTGCACTCTTGAAGCTTCCGAAACGTCCCCATATAATGTCAACTCGCTCCAGACACTCCGCAGGATATGCAGAGCTTTGTGTTCTCAATATTCATCGGATATGACGAGAATGGCTTCCCCTTTCGCTTTGTATGTTATTCTGGAACACAATAAGTACATCGATTTCCTGTGGGAGCTGCTCCACATGCATGTATATCTTGCAGGCGATCCCTTATCGTGAAACGCTATGACGAAGAAATCGTGATTCCCTGGGAACGCGACTTGTTCTCCGATGAGGAAAGCGCGATCGGTCAATTTGATCTCAGGAGCGGATGTGGCCATGGTGTTTGCAGCGCTTCGCGAACGAGCATCGAAAACCAGAAGCTGGTAAAGCGTGCTCTCTGAGATTGCTCTCGGATTTGAGAGACGTGGTGGGGTGGCGCCCGAAGTTCCAAGGCCATGAGGAGTGATGGAGTTCCGAACATGCATGAAAGTCAAGACATCCTGCATCAGCAAAGCGTACTTGTTCACCTGAAGTATTCCGACTCTGGAACACCCAAGCCCAAGCTTTGGGACTCTGATGGACAGCCCCAAGGCTTTGGCTGACTCGCATCCACTCTAACAGCAGTTCTGATGGACTTGCGCGCTTCGGAGTTCCATGTCGCATGAGTTGCATGAGTTCCCCCGGAAAGTCACTCAAAAAAAGAGCGCGGAATCAATCAGCGCTCTTTTACCTTGACTGGCGCTTAGGCCAGTAGGGCGATAAAAATTCAACTTCTCTCGGAAATGGCATTCCTGGAATTTCGGGAAGTGATCGTCCGCACAACAGCCATGGGGAGCAATCATCGGGTAGGGATAGCCCCCGTCGATGCCACGAGCCATGCCATCTTCCCAACTCAATCAAGCGTGGTTCTCCGGTTTTCTGTGAGCTTGCTGGGAGGTTCGAGTCCGACGGGGACGGATGCCATCGCGGATGCATGGAGGAGGGGGGGTCTTGAGCATCGCGTGGCGCTATATGAAGTTTTTCATATAGCGAAGGAGTCTCTACCTCTAGGAGTCCGAGGTAGAGACTCCTTCGTGAAGCTCCCCCTCCGAGACAGCGCGGGCTGCTCTTGAGGCTCGAAGGCTGTTAATCAAGTCGATTCTCCCAACATGGACCGGCTTCAACGATATCTTCATACGAAATGTTATCGGCTATACGTTGAGGATCTGAGAGGGAAGGCTTGCTTGCCCGAAGGCGCTTAGAGCGTTACGGTCGAGCTTATCGGTCCTGGGTGTATCGCGCCAACAACTCAGCTTCTTCTCAGACAATACACCCTCCGGCTCAACAAGCGAGCAATGAGGTCGGAAACACCATTCCAACGTCTTTCCCGAAAAGGCAGCGCTAATTTCAATTCAAAAATGCCGCTTACCCCGACTAGGGAACAGTGCCCTGACAATCGCGAGCGCGGAAAGTTCGCTGAACGCGGCATCCCTCGAATACAGGGCTCGAGAGGTGCAAAGACCCACTTCCTACAGTTAGCATTCGTCCATCACGGCGAAGGCGATTATGGTGACGGCCTCCGCAATGAAAACTCACTTCCGCGTCAGAGCTCAAAATTTTATGCCACCGGCCGAGGGCGACTCGGATTCGACTAAAGAAGATTCCGAAATCGCTCAAACTGCCACCACCCCGCCTGTGAAGTCAGGGAAGAGGTGGAGATGCTCTATTCCCGCATATCCTTCTCATATCGCTTCAAACTACTCTCCAAGCGGCAGACTTCCCAGAACTTCGTGTCAGTCGGCTCATGGCCGTACTCTTCAATGAGCCTTTCAATTTGTAGCTCTTGTGCTCTCACTTGGACTTGTTTCATTTGCCCCAACTTGCGAGTATATTCTTCGCTCAATTTTTCTCGCGGCTTACGCACATATTCCTGTATCAACTTAGTCATTTCTTTGCCTATTCGATCCTCTTTTCGCAAGTTCTTTTCCTCTTCCTTCATGATTTGTTTCTTACGTTTCGAGGGGACTTCCGCTTCCGGCTCATCCGACTTCTTCGCTTTGCTGCTCCCGAAGCCCATCGTTGTCGCCGAATTTTGGTGCCCGGCCGTGATCCCGATCATTCATGGCTCTCTTTTAAGAGTTTTCCAATGCGGCTCCTCCGATATCATTGGGAGGATAGGAAGAACGAATAGGGAGGTAAAGGTAGGTAGGTGGAGCGGGTATTGAGCGTCTCCACGGTAAAATTCGACTGGGCTGTGATTTCCTCATGAAGGTTTCCCTCAAACTCGAACTTGACTCGCTATGGAGGCGAATTGGCGTTCTCTCGACCGTACGGTGACACTGTGTACATCATGTAGAGATACTTGAAGGAATGCTGATGACCGTCTCCGAGGGCGGATCGAATGTGCGAACCTATTTCCCTCGTGCATCAGTTTTCCTCGGATCTCAGTTGTGGGCTCGAAGCTTGAGGATCGGGAAATGCGGGCTCTCGATCTCCCCTGCGATTCCCGATCTCAATCAGAGCACGAACCTCACGGCTGACTCTGGTTTCCGTCATCATGGAGACCTAGTTCGGAACCTGCGGTTTCCGTTGAGTCCGAACGAAGCTTATTGCGACGGAAATTCGAACAGGCGGACTCCACAAATAAGCGAACAGGAATCTGGTCGTACCTCCATCAACGCATCCTTCGTGAGCCTCAAGTTGGACAGTGAGACATAACACCACATCGCCAGCTCAGATCTCATTAGATCGTGGATGCAGCTCCCAGTCCGGGGAACGCTCCCAGCACCCTGGATGGTCCCGACGCGGAGGTTCGCGCGTATATTGGGTTCTTGACCTGGGAAATTACGTGGGGATACATAAGTTCGACTCCTCGTCTAAGTTCCTCTCCAAACTTGAACAGGAGCGGAAAGTCTCGCTCGGAGTGGGACAGTGACTCCATCTCTGCATGAGGAAGAGGAGGAAAGAACTGGAAGTTCTGCTACAAGCAGAAGAAGTGAGGCCGTTTCTTAACGGAGACGTCTCCACTAGGCCGCCGAATCTGACTCAGCTGCCGCTCACCAGCGATCAGCCTTCCCCACGAAGGTGGATCTCTGCTGTACCTCGCGGACACCGCTTTTGGCGGTTTTCACTACGCCGACGCCAGACAGAGGAAGTTATTCTCCCCGACAGACGAATCCTATTCGACAGGATTCTCAGCGGGGGCTAATTTCACAACGCACGTCTTTCTCTCCTTTCCAATGACGGAATACCCAGGACACTAGGTAGGACCTCAATCTCTATCGGGCTTCCGAGCCGGAAAAGCAGCTATGGAAGTCTTCTGTACATTCCCGATATAAACATGATGTTACGACTTTTTAGCAAGAAACTGCCGAGCGAGCAGTTCGGCTTCCGCCGTGGAGTCGGAACATCGGACGCGATTCACTACTTCCTATCCGAAGTCGAGAGGATAGAGGAAACACGGTAGAAAGGTGTTAGAAGTCTTCATTGACTGCATCGGAGCCTCCGGCACAGCATCGATGCCGTCGAAGCTGTCGTTTCATGCCAAGTTGGCTCTGCGACGCGACCGACATTGTCATCGCCCTTCTCTACCGAAACGGGTATCCACTCTTTACAACCGAAGGGTTCCGCTTGGCTGAGAGCCCGAGGACTGGTCGTCAAGTCAAGGATCGCGCATTCCGCCCGACTCGGAAAGACTGAGAACCTGCGGCTCGTAGGTCCTCGTGAGACTTCCACGTATCCGGGAGACCGGTCACAACACTCCGAGGGCATCTCTCACGCTACGGACTGATGAGTATATGGCGATACATGACCATCGAAGATCTTCAAAAATTCGAGCCATGCTTCACTCTTCGAACGGAGCGGGCTCAATGCCTTTATCGCACGGCTCGTAGTCGACAGGCACGTCTAAGTATTGAGTGGAGCTCCACTCCGGGGCGGACGCGCAGTGGCGCCTGATTGCGTGCACCTAGAACGGGAAGGAAAGGCCAAAGCCACCCATTGATGGGGCTTGAATGCTTTATTGCATGTCATCGTCGACCGAAAGATTTGCGCTTATCAACGGCGGTGAAATCCCGAATGATGAAGTTTCCTCGCATAGAACAGACGTTAGACCGGCCGCGGTCTTTCTCCCGTTCTGTGCAGGAACTTTTTCAATACTTATGTGTAGAATTGTCGCGACCAGGGACGCAATTACCGTGGGACAAACGGAGCTCCCAGCGCGTAGAATACTAACCCAACTCCCTAGACAGCGGACTCATCTCCTCTAATCCGCCGCAGATCATCATTCCGACTCCTTATGATCCGCAGAATCACCATACCTGATCGCATCTCCAGCTTCCATCGCCCTAAAGAACTTGAAGGCTTCACAGTGAGAGTAAGGAGTGAGATTGGTAGAGTAAGAGTGACGCGATGCGACCCCATCCGCGCATGTACGAGCATGCGTAGAACGGTGCTGGAATAGAGAATGATCCTGAAATTATTGAATGGCGATCCCCGAAGAAGCTGGGTAGTCGTCGGGAGCTGTCTTCCATTTCAGGGTCGCCGCGTCACGAGGCCGACTCGCGAAATCCTCTGGGCCACACTTCATACATATATGTTCATCCAATTCGGCTCCGCGAGGAATGATGAGGGATTTTCGACGGGGGCGTTGGAGGATTTTTGACGTGAAGACGTCTTCAGTATGGCTTAGGTGGTCGGTCGAATGTACTTCGTCTTTCGTGTAACGAAATTTGTCCAAGTTCGGGGCCATCGGACTCCGCTTCTGCGGTTCGCTTCGTCTTCTCGTTCGTCAAGACTTGAAGCACATTTAAGGTTGCGTCTTCCGTCCGATTTTTGCGGAATTGTATCGTCGTTCTGGGCGTTTTCAAAAGTCCCGAAAAGGCCCGTCCTAATATCCTAAAATACAGATAAATGACTTATGGTTATGGTTATGGTTATGGTTATAATTGATCCTCGCTGATGTCTACACGTTTTCATTGTCTACATGAGCGACCCTGGTCCAGGGGCGAGTTTCCTCAGCGGATCCTTCGGGTCTCATCCTCCCACTTCTCGAGCATTCTCCTCGTCTCCTCCCATTCCCCCCCATCATCCACTCCAATGAAGCCCAGTCTCCTGGCGAGCGCTTCCGTCTCGTGATGATGCGAGTCACATTTCATTATTATGTGTGGTATGGTTTCTATTTGACCGCCGCATCTTGTACAATGCGGGTCAATGGATTCGTATTTCGCGCGGTGGGCTCGCGTAGGTAGCATTCCCGCACGGGCCAATGCCAACAGTGCGCTGCCCCGGCTGTTTGTGTACAAGCCGCGAGCAGTCATGCCTCTCTCCTTCCATTCTCTGTAGAGCTCCAGGCTTGATTTGGATCTCATTGATTCCGACCAAGTCTCGCTCAACCTCTCTTTGATACGTTTCTTCACCGTATCATTGAAAAGCGTGATCCTCGCGCTCTGATCTTCCCGATATTCAAGGGGGATGTCCGAGCAGCCGAATCTTGTTTTCAGGAAATTGAGTCTCTTTATGGCATCCGAGTATATGTTGACTGCAGCCATCATCGATAGAACCATTCTGGGCCATCGTGATGAGTCCATTGCACTGATCCTTGCAAAATATCGGATTTTACTTAAGTCCTGTATATATATGGTATTTTCCCGGTGGTGAATGAATACTCCTGGACTTGCGACAGCTGAGCAGATAGGCCAATTTGTAGCGCACCCGATAGAGTGTACATTCGAGATCAGAACATCTAGAAGGGTGTATAGCTCGACGAATACACCTCGACCCGTTCCCGGATAGCGTACCTACATTTATCTGCTTTGGCAGATCCTATTCTGATATGAGATATGGGTCGAACACACATCAACGACGATGCACCAAATATCAGTTTCAAGGAGCGGCTCTCCCCACAACTGCGGTGGGCAGCTCATTCCAGAGGAAGTATTATTTTCTTTTCCATACGGTCTCATTCTCAGGATGAGACCAAAAATAGCAAGTCGGAAACGCAAGGCAAGAAGAAACGAGAACCGGCCGGCAAAATAAAGCGAAGACGGGCGCGGAGCGGGTTGCTGAGCACCGAGCGCGGACTAGGGGAACGATTCGACCCATGATTGATACGCCACAAGGGCTTCCTTCACGAACAGTTCCTCGCATGAGGATCAGCCAGTAGTTGCGGGAGCGATTTCTGAACGGAGTGACTCGGATTTGGCGAGATCTCCCGAACAGTGCCATGTCTAGCAAGGAGCCTCCCTATACATCTGCCGTAGCTTCGAAGAGAATGAGTTCGAACAGGCGTGCAATGTGTGCGATCGACTATGGTTCGAGCAGATTTAGAAGGCAGTGACCGCTCGAGTGGCGAGTATGCCAACCATTTCCCAGGCGAGGATACGATCATGTTCAGACTCTGCGGCCGAGTTTGTTGTTTCAGAGTTCGTCGAACAAACAAAACCCCGGCAATGAGTAGGACGAATGGACATGAGTACCCACCCCCCTAAGCCATCAGACTTGCCGGACTCAGATCCCATAACCGAAAGACTGATCTCCCTTCGAATCCCTTTCATGCAGATCCGTCGCCTTAGACGAGGAGGTTCTTATGGTATCATTGGCCAGGTGATAGATGTGCCCGTGGAAGTTGACACTATGGTGCGATCCCTGCTGCGTGGTTTAGATGACGACTCCGCATTCAATGTCAACTTGAAGAAAGAAATCATTCATGAATCATCATACATCAGCGGATTTGTGAAAAAAAATCAGCAGTGTGGAGATGGCTACAATGTTTGGTCGAGCGACCCCTCTACAAGCTTTACAATGTCGAGGTGGATTGGTCTGTCTTCGAGGATCCCTCATTGGAGCTGTTTCCATAGCCGATGACGGTGTAGATCACCTGGATCCTAGCGATGCGCTAGAGTCCGAATCGATTAATTTTCGGCAACATACTATGATGTGGACTGCAGAGCACTGCCTGAATAACCTTCTCTTTATGTTCGATCATACTCTCCTTAATACCTCCATACACCCTTTGAAAGAGGTTAGGAAGACGTTTTTCGCCTCCATTACGGTAGTGTCCATGACACTACCACTGTGACTTCTTTCCCCGCGGGGAACAATAAAGTCCTAATTTATGACCCCTGGAAAAGTGCGCTCCGTCTCAACGGTCTTCTGCAATAACTTATTCTCGCTTCTCGTGCCCCCAGGCTATCCAATATGCAGTATCCAAGATGCTCTTCTGCGCATCGAATGATACTCATCGATCGATCTCCCTGTCACGATCGATTTCCCCGCAAAAATATTTCTCGAAATTCCTTCGTCCAAGTGAAGGAGAAGCTGATTACAACCGACAAATAAACTTAATCAATGGTCGAGGGTTTTCTTCCTGATGATTGAGGAATCACACGCGGCTCAGTTAATCATTTACGCTCATTCTTTATTGATATCAACACGCTCTTGAATCTCCAAATTACACTCCTTCGCCCCTTCAAATGTTCCGACTTCTCTTGCTGGGCCTTTCGTCCTCGCTGGCTGGGGATGGTCGCGCCGACCCTCTTGCAGCTGCGAGACGAACAGCCTCTAGGAGAGATTTCTCCGACATCGATGCGTCCCCGACATTTGAGCGCGGGAAGGTCCAATCCAGCATGCCGTCCTCGCATCCGGACGCGTATGACCTGTAGACCGGCTTGAACACGACGCCGTCAACTCTGTGCGGGACCTGCGATCTGAAAGTCGGCGCGAGCAACTCCCCAGTCATGTTGACCGGGAAGAAATCCTTCTTCCGGATGGAGAAAGGCTCGTCCACTGGACTGAAGACGCCAGCCTGCGCCGATTGCCGCCTGGCTTCGATGATCTCTTTCTGGATGCAAAGCTCCCGCACATTGAAGTCCATTTTCCGCACTGCGCTGCATCGGAAATGCAGAATATCGTGGATGAGGTAGCGCGGTCTGCTTTTACCCGCGTCTTGGTCGAAGACGAGTTCTCCGTCGAGCAGCGTTGTGAAAATCTGCTTCGAGGTGTTCCCCGAGTAGGGGAAAGTCAAGCCGGAAACTCGGTAGGCTTCGTTCCGCTCGTCCAAGAGGTACACGACGCCTGGATTTGTAATCAGCAGCAGGCAGCGGAGACCTTCCGATTTCCAGGTGACCTTGTAGGTTGCTCCTGAGAGTTTCGGCAGAGTCTCTCGGCTCAGACGCGAGTGGTTTG